>NW_028261390.1:53772716-53925824 GCF_051295495.1 Thamnophis sirtalis | reverse complement strand
AGGCAAGACAAGAAAAAATGGATGGAAACTAATCAAGGAGAGAAGCAACCTAGAACTCAGGAAATATTTCCTGACAGTGAGAATAATTAACCAGTGGAATGGGCTGCCGTCAGAAGTTGTGGGCGCAGGGAGGCGGGGCTGACTTCACAGCATTATGACGTGCCTCAGAGAAGTTCCTGGGGCTGCCAGCTGGTCCTTCTATGGACCTTAAGTCGCCTCAGAGGGGCGATAAACAAAGGAAGCACACTCTGCTGGTCCCAGGGAGCCCACAAACTGATTGATCCCAAGAATGCTCCTTAAACTGACGGCTGGGAAAGCGGCCATTGCTATGAAGCTGGAGCAGTTACCAGAACAAGAAGATGGAAGGAAGGTGTGATCGATCTGGGTGAGATACTTTAACTATAGATTTTTAAAACTTTTTAAAGAAGAGCTCCCTGGGAACAACAGAGGAAAGTGTGACTCAAAGAAAGGAGGTGGGAGCGGGTTTTCCACCTCCAGAAGAAAAGCTGAGAGGAAGGCTTTTCGAGCCGTTATAAAAAAAGAAACTGGTTTGTAAGGATTTGTTGGAGGAGTTAAGCTAGAAAATTGGACTCAACATCTTAATTTTTAAATTAGGAACTATTGGTTAATGCAAAAATGACTAAAAATAACTTTTTTGTTTTTCTTTTCTTTCTTATAAATATAGTACATTTTACTTTCGTTGAGAGATACAGTGTAAAGAGAAAGAAAGAGCAGAGCAACAGTGCCATCTACAGGCTAAAGTGAGTATCAGAAGACGTAAGAGGGGGAAAACAGCCTTGAGAGACTGGGAACCAAATTGATAAGGAGTTGTTTTGACTGAAGAATTAAGATAGAGATGTGTAGCTCTTGGAACTTAAAAGGAAAACATAACAAGGCAAACTAAACAAACTAAACAAGGCTATACAAGATACCCCCCCCTTCACATTTTGAACAAGGTTTTTTTTTTCCTTTTCTTATTGCTGCTCTATGAAACTTTATGTTGAATAGAAATACTTGTTGATTTCACTTTTGGGGTTCTGTGGGCCGACTTGGATTACAAATTTCTTTCTTTTTCTTTTCTCCTCATGATAACTTTTATTGCTGTTCTGTGGAATTTTTTTCTTTCTGTTTTTTCTTTTTTTTTTCTACTGTTTTGGGGATTTGGAATATATGCACCAAATGATAAGAAGATTTTTATCGTAAATTACGTAAGAAAATAATAGAATTGGAATACGAAATCATATGTATTGTAGGAGAATTTAATGCAATTGTAGATATGGACTTGGACTACAAAACTAGTAAAATAAACAAAAAAGCGAGGAAAATACTCCCAAGAACTTTTTTTTAAGGGTGGAAGAACCAGGTATTTAAGATGCTTGGTGAGAAACATACCCCAAGAAAACTCAATATACGTTTTATTCAAACATACATATATTCTGGTCCAGAATATAAATGTTGTGGATGTCAACTGAGCTAACAGCTAATATACAAGAAGTAAATATTCAGACAAATATCTGGGTGGATTACAAACCCAATAAAAGTTATATGGAAGGGACAAGATGGACAATGAATCAAACAATATTGAAAGAAAAGGAATATTTATACAATTGATAGAAAGAGAAATTGACTTCTTCAAAGAGAATAGAAAAGAAGAAACTTCATTACAGAATGTATGGGGTACAGCAAAGGCATATATGAGAGGATTAACCATAACATATGTGGGAAAGAAAAACAAAAAAAGGAGTCAAGTGCAAAAGAAATTAGAAGAGGAGAATAGGAGGTTAGAGATGGAACTACAAAAAGAGCCACAAAAAAAGAATATAAAAAATCAAATGAACTTAAAAAAACATGAGTTGAATTTAATAGACAAAGAAGAGCTAGCATAAAAAATTAGAAGTTTGAAACAAAACTTTTTAAAAAAATGCAAGTAATCCAGGAAGATGGCTGGCATATAGACTGAGAAAGAAGAAAGAAAAGAAACTGATTTATCAGCTAACAGATGAGGAAGGGGCATTTTACTATCGGAACAATGATGAAAAGAAAATAATTCATGATTACTATGAGAAATTATATAATCAAGAGATAACTTCAGAAGAAAAAATAAAATCATACTTAGAAAAAGCTGAATTACACACAGTACTAGAAACAGTTAAAATAGCTTTAGAAGAAAGAATAACAATGATGGAGCTAACAAAAGCAATCAAAAGACAAAAAAATGGCAAAACACCAGGCCCAGATGGGCTACCAGTAGAGATTTAAAAAACGCTACAAGATACTACAGGTAATTCAGTCAGAGGCAAAAATACCGAACTCTTGGATGGAAGCATACATTACTCTCATACCGAAAGAAGATACAGATCTGCAACAGATTAAAAAAACTATAGATCAATATCATTATTCAATGCGGACTATAAGATTTTTGCTCTTAAATGAGAGCAGAAAGATTAAAGAGATTCTTGAATCAATTTATACATACAGACCAAAATGGTTTTTTACCAAACAGACAAATTAAAGATAATGTGAGGATAATCTATGAAGCACATCCAGAGAAGCAAATGGCATTGATTTTTTTGATTTTTTTTTTTTGATGCACAGAAGGCGTTTGATAATATGAACTGGCAGTTTATGCTGATGCAACTAAAGGTCATGGATTTTGGGGAGAGATTTATTAAGATGGTCAAGGCAATATACTATAAACCAGGGGTCCTCAAACTATGACACGGAGGCCAGATATGGTCTGCCAAAACCATTAATTGGACGTGCAAGGGACCACAATGCTGCCCCACCCACCTTCTGGAGGCTGAGGAGGTCAAAAACGCAATGCCGAGAGGCCACAGGAGGCCAAAGATGGGCTTGTTTTTGGCCTCCCCAGACTCCAGAGGGAGGGAGGGAGGAAGGGAGAGAGAGGGAGAGAGGGAGAGAGAGATGAATACGCACCCCAAGGTAGCCACATCCCTTCATTAACCTGCTTTCCACCCAAAGGAGCATAACAACTTAAAGTTTAATTTGTGTGTATTGTTTAATGGACTGCTAAATTGGCCATGCCCATCCAGTAACATGACCACCTAGCCACACCCACAGAGCACACTCACCCAGTTACATGACCACCTAGCCATGCCCACCCAGTCACCTGACCACCTAGCCACACCCACCCAGACAGTCCAGCCCCCAAACAGTCTGAGGGACTGTAAATTGGCCCCCCATTTAAAATGTTTGAGGACACCTGCTATAAACAAACTGCAAAGGTAATGGTAAATGGAGACATGATGGAAAAAGTTAGCATAATGGAGGGTACAAGGCAGGGACTACCCGCTACTATTTGTATTGACGTTAGGAGTATTAAACAGAAACATTAGACAAGATAAGGAGATAAGAGGTATGGAAATGAAAAAGGAAGATTATAAATTACAAGTGTTTGCAGATGGCTTGGTTTTTATTTTAGAAGGTTCACAAGAAACAGGGTTAAAACTGTTAAAAAGAATAGAATCGTATGGTGAAGTGGCAGGTCTGAAAATATTTTTTTATAAAAAATATTTTGAAGATCTAAATAAAACAATAACAAAATATATTTGGCGGGGGGGAGCAAGAATTAATTTTAAAATGCTACAGGATGCAAGAAGTAGAGGAGGTTTTGGATTACCAAATTGGGAATTATATTACCAGGCAGCAGTGTTAACATGGATCAAGGGTGGGTTACTGCCAAAGTTACTGCTGGTTCTGTGCATGAGCAGAACATTATAAAATGACTAAAAAACATGCCAGCAACAGCACGGACAACCGGGAAACCGGTTCAGGGGCGTGGCCAGCCTGCCATCCCTACCAGTTTGGTGACCCAGTCGCAATTTCCTCTACCGGTTCCCCCGAGCCGGTGCAAACCAGTAGCAACCCACCTCTGACATGGATAAAAAAATGGATTGTACTGAGAAATATAAGATTATTGACACTGGAGGGACATGATTTGCAATTGGGATGGCATGCCGAGGTGGCGCAGTGGTTAGGGTGCAGTACTGCAGTACTGCAGGCCACTTCAGCTGACTGTTATCTGCAGTTCAGTGGTTCTAATCTCATCGGCTCAAGGTTGACTCAGCCCTCCATCCTTCCGAGGTGGGTGAAATGAGGACCCAAACTGTGGGGGCGATATGCTGACTCTGTAAACCGCTTAGAGAGGGCTGAAAGCCCTATGAAGCGGTATATAAGTCTAACTGCTATTGCTATTGCTATTGCTATGCCATTTTATGGTAGAAGAATAAGATGCATGGTTACTTTCACAGACATTATATAAGAAAATCCATATTGTTAGTATAGGAGAAAGTTAGAGAACAACAATATTTAAAGATACCAATCTGGCTTTCGATGATGGAAGCACTAATACACCCAAATATTGTTAATATGGGAGATATTGTTAGATATAAAGACATTTTGACTGAAATGGAAGAGCTCAAAAATAAGCAAGAATTAGAAAAAACAGGGGATCAACATGGCTTGGTATACACAACTGGAAATGCAATCTAGGTAAGAAAAAGATGCTAAATTATACAGTTTTTATATGGAGTTGATAGAATTAGATAAGATACTAACAGGAACAGAAGAGAGGATGATTTTTAAAAACTATATAGCTATTTACTGAGTATTAAATTAGAAGAACAAGTAAAGGAAACAATGATAGCCTGGGCAAAAAAACTTTGGTTATGCGATAGAACTAACAAAATGGCAGAAATTATGGGATAGAAATTACAAACTAACAATGTCAACTGCGTATAAAGAGAATTTGTGTAAGATGTTTTACAGATGGCATTTGCCACCAGCAAGATTGGCGAAGATGTTTAAAGATAAATCAGCTAAATGCTGGAAATGTCATCAGATACCTGGCTCATATTATCATATATGGTGGACATGTGTAGAAGCTAAAAGATATTGGATAAAAATATGCAAGTGGTTGGAAAATATGATACAACAACATTTGACTTGAAACATGAAATATTCCTATTGAGAAACTTACTAGAAACTTATAGTAAAGAAAATGTATATTTGATTATTCATGTAATAACCGCAAATAGAATTGTATTTGCACAAAACTGGAAAAGTGAAGAGATTACTACAGAGCAGAATATAAGGAAAATATTAGAATGTACAGAAATGAATAGATTAACACTGGCAATTACAGAGAAAGAAAACTGGTTATTATGCGATATGGAAAAAAATTATTATAAATATAAAAATTAGATATAAAAGTAGATGAGTAAAATATAGAAAATAGTTAATAGAGTTAATCAAACTAAGAAGAGGATGTAAAGTATCAGTTATTTAATGTGTTGGTATTAAGCTAAGAATAAATAGTGAATATGATTGTAAATTTTAACTGTTATTGCACAAACATTGGTACCCAGACAACACACTTTTAATGGAAGATGGATTATTTGTACTAATATATAATTTAAAAAATTGAAGAAAAAATAGAAATTGTGTGTTCCTATCCCTGGAGGTTTTAAGAAGAGACTGGACAGCTACTTGTCTGGAATGGTATAGAGTCTCCTGTTTGAGCAGTGAGTTGGACTAGAAGACGTCCAAGGTCCCTTCCAATCTGTTATTCTTTTTCTCTTTTCAAAAGCACCTGAATGCAGGACAAGAAGCAACAGATAATTAAGGAGAAAAGCAACTTAGAATTAAGGATAAATTTCCTGACAGTAAGAACAATTAACCAGTGATTAATTGTTGTTGGTTCTCTATCACTGGAAGTTTCTAAGAAGTGACTGCACAACCATTTGTCTATAATAGTATAGGATCTCCTGCTTGTGGGGAAGCGGCGGTTGGAGTAGAAGACTTCCAAGGTCCCTTCCATATTGTTCTATGTTTTTACAAGAAATCAGTACATAGTTTCATTTGCTCAGAATGTTGCAGGACTATTGTCAGCCTCTGCTTTGCTGTTGCTTCGACTGCCATGAAACGGGGAGGGAGGGCATGGTATTTGGGAGGGGTTACTCATTGTGCTGGAGGAAGGTTCTGGAGTTCACCGGCTGATCGGACTACGCATGCGTGGGAGTTTCCCGCCAGGACTAACGGCACCGACATTCCATCTTCGTGATGCCTTTTGAAGTTATCTCGCACCTGACACTTGGGAGAATTATGATTGGACTGTAACTGTGATGCCAAGGGGAGGGGAATGGGCTATTCTATATATCAATCGCTTTCGCGCCTACATACTCAGATTTCGCTTCGCTATGCCTTTAATCATTTATAATTAGTAAAAGTACACTTGATTTCCACACATGGAGACTCGTGGTCTTTCTTTCCTAATTATCTAATGAAGAGGTGCTGACAACTATCTTCTCCAGCAAAGTTATCAAGATGTTTCTTTGAGAACGTCTTAGGGGCTTTTCTGTATTACCTTGGCATAGGAGATAAATATATATGTGGTTTACCACCAAATAAATTTCAGAAGAGCTCAAGGGAAAATGGCTTACAATTTTAGATTCCTGCCTTTTGACAGGGGACTGAATCCAACTTAATAATAAAATTTGAAATGCTTCATCTCCATCATGAAGACAAAGTTTCTGATATCATGAAAAAAATTAGAAGTCTCTAAATACATGGGTATAAAGAGCCAAGGTGGCGCAGTGGTTAAATGCAGCACTGCAGGCTACTGCTAGATCAGCAGTTCAGCGGTTCAAATCTCACCGGCTCAGGGTTGACTCAGCCTTCCATCCTTCCGAGGTGGGTAAAATGAGGACCCAGATTGTTGGGGGCAATATGCTGACTCTCTGTAAACCGCTTAGAGAGGGCTGAAAGCCCTATGAAGCGGTATATAAGTCTACTGCTATTGCTATTGCTATTGCTATTCCTGATCCAATCAATCCTCCAGAAATAATAAACATATTTAGTTATTTGGCAGTCACCCCAAACTTACTGTGTTTAGCTTACCTGCTTAGCAATGTAGTTACCAAGAGGAGGCTGGAGAAGCACTTCCTCCGACAATTGACATTCTTTTTCTGTCTCTGGTGCATTTCCCCACCACAATTGTCGCAACATCGGCACAGGCAGAAGCAGAGGCCAATCAGTGGAAGCAACAGGACAAATAGGATTCCCAGGGCAGCTGAGATTATGAAGCCAATTTCATAGTAAATTGCCTGCAGTTTAGAGAAAAGCAGCATGTGTTACAACTTGGAAGTGAGACTGGTAATGCTGATTCAGAATGCAACAGCTGTTGGGCATTCTCAACACGACTGTCCTATGGAAGGGCTTGATAGGAACTACCATCTGTTGTATGCAATTCTCTCTTAAACTCCAGACAGGAGAGGCAGAAGGTGCTACTAGTCCTTCTCTCCTCTGGCAATTCTGCGACAGAGCACACAGATATATCAGGGCAGGAGAGCAACCATATGCTCAACTCAAAATCACATTTGAAATTGGGGCAACTGAATCTCTAATAATTTCACCATTTTCCAAAAGTGTACCTTCAGCAGCAGCAATGCATGGGTGAAAGGATTCCAGTCAAATAGAACATTCTTATGCTACCTCCGACCTTACCAAGTCACTCTGGATCTTCCCCCCCCTCAAAAAAAAAGATAGGGGAATGAAATATTTGAATCTTCTTGAGACTTCAAGGGAACCATCACAACGTAAATGGTGTACATAGTACAGTTCAGATCCATGAAAAAGGATTCCAAGCAAAGCAAAAAGTGCTTCCATAAGACCTCAGAATACTAAGTTCAAACATTGCAAAGCTTCAACTGAGAAACAGCTCTGAAGAAAGGAGACTGGATTCCCCCTTAGCAACATCATTCATGGGCCTATGTGAGATGAGCTTGTCCCATAAGGGGTAATATACATTGGTGTACTCCAAACCACCTGTCACCTCGTTGTGATTTATGGTTCGTTCTCCTGTGATCTATTGTGTTTTTGTATTTATTGTATACACTGCTTGGAGCCACATTTTTGTCTGTGGATAGCTACAGAAATCTATGAATGAATGAATGGCTTCCTTGATTTCACCTTCTATGGCGATGCTTTTTCCGTACTGCCCACTCTAGCCTCTAGAACTAGTCTGGGATGAATTGGAACTGCCATTGCCAATTCACAATTAAGCAAATCTGACCAAGCTTAGCATTTTTAAAAAATCTGTCAATATTAAGCGTGGTCAACTGTTAGCTTTCAAAAGGGGAACTGATAAACCATGGAGAATGCACTTGCTAGCAGCTATTAGCTGCAGCAGGGAAATAAATACTCTTGAGAGGCAGAATTCTCTGACGTTTTTGCCTGAAACAAGATATACACAATATAAGATGCAATGGTGGCCTGCAATAAGACTAAACCTGCCATTTACTTAGCACATATTCAAGTGGCAAAAATACAACAGAATAGACACACTGTTTTAAAAGTACTGCAGTTCGGCTTCGTTTCCTTAATTGTTGGGTGGGTTGCTCTGTTTGACAAATTTCAGGAATGGCATTTGGGTAAATTGTGTGTGTGTGTGTGTGTGTGTTGTGGCCCAGCAGGAGCCATTGGAGCTGCCACATCCTCCAGACTCCGAGCCCTATGAGTCAGCTCTGGAGGATGTGGAGGACCCTGGACAGGGTTCCGATTCCGAGCAGGGCGCAGAGAGGCTGCTTGAGGAGGTGCCTGAGCCTTGGACCAGTGGGGAGGAGACAAGGGAGTGTGATCCTGATGTCAGCAGTGAGTTGTTCCTGGATGCCCGACACCGGAGAGCTAATAGGAGTAAGGAACAGTTGCGCAGTTACAGGAGGTAATTGCACTCAGCTGCTGGTAATTAGGCTCCTCTCCAGACTATAAAAGGAATGCTTGTGCACATGCCCCTTTTGCAGAAGTCAATGCATTAACGAATGTTGGAGAACAGTATTGTGAGCCTGGCAGGCTGGATTGCGGCCATGGCTTATCTGTGTTGGATTGCTGCCAAGGACCTGTCTGTCTGTTCAGAAATTCCGTAAAGTATCTTTGACTCGGAGTGTGTTGGTGTGGGACAAGGGGGGTCAGAATATATATATAATTATAAAATTTTATAATTTTATATAACATATATAAATACACAGACATATTACAAACACCATTTCTTGGAGTTAAAGTCCACAAGTCTTAAAACTGCCAAGTTTGGAGACCCCTGTCCTAGACTAACCAAAGCATGAAAAGAGTGTCACAAACTCTCCCAAGCCATTTTCATGTGATTACCCTCCAGTGAAGCCATATGAAAGATCCCAGTTACTCAAAGAAAACAGCTTCCAGCATAAACAAGAGCAATATGCAGTGTTAATATCAGTACCCTGATTTTAGTTTTGGGTCACATTTGGAATTTTGTAAGATATAAATATAAATATTTTAAATACAATTTTCTTAAAATAGGACAAGTATTTTATAAATGAAATCAACAATATAAAGAACACCATTATATTTGCTAAAATATTTTTTTCTTTCTTTATAGGATGTTGAAAAGAACCCTGTTGGATGAGGTTAAGAATCAATTCATGGTATTTTAGAAGCAAAGGATATGTGAGATAATAGCAAAAAAAATTACCTGAAGAGTCAATACAACATTTTCGGGCTGTGGAAATCAGAGGAAAATGATGTACAGAGCAGCAGGAATAAAAAGAAAGCAGGTGAGCTATAAATCAAGCACTCACAGAATTTATGCAGTCCCCAATTCAAGTGAAAACGGCAAGGAATAATTAAGTTAATCGTATTTACAAAGCAAATGTGAATGCAAATGACAAAGTGAAATATCTTTGGATTTTAACATTTAACTGACATTTAATTTGTCCTAGCCCCACTAAGAGAAGAAGCTGCCTCTTGGTACAGGCTGCATTTTTTTTAAAAAAGTAATGTTTTATTTCAAATTGAATCCTTCAACAGAACAAATTATCCTTAGGATATAAACTATTATGTATTTTTAGCTTTGGGAGCAGAAGTACATCACATTTCATTTCTTTTTTATCATCCAATAGAAATATGTAGATAGAAAAACATTACTAGGTTTAAATGTTTTTTCTAAATGTACTTTATCTAGGGCAGTTTTTCTCAACTTCAGCCTTTAAAATGTAAGAATTTCAATGGTATGCTGGCTGGGGAATTCTGATAGTTGGAATCCATACATCTTTTTGTGTTGTCAAGACTGAGAAACACTAATACAGGGAGTTAAATTCCTAGGGGTATATCAGCACAGCAGCTGTGTCAAAAGCAATGATTTCAGTCCCTGCCTTTATGTCTTCCAAAAAGGTATTTATGCAGGTTCAGATATAGATTAAACTTTACTCCAGAGACTAAAGTTTCTGTTGAGTTTGTCTTCTCTTGTTCTCTTTCCTGCCATTAATTATAAATCAGTTACCTGAAAAAAAAGTTTCTAATTCTTTAACAAAAATAATATATAAAAAGCGGTTATTTGTCATTATTTACGTAATCAGTTAAACAGATATTATACAGAATATTAATTCAGGCATTCCAAATTTCCCTTAAAACGTGCCTTTTTTACTGACATATAATGCACTTTATTCTTTTTCCTGGTATGTTGGGGCCAAGATTAAAAGTCCTTCACAAATACTTGATATTGATTTGGACAAAGCAATACACTCTGGTTTCCTCAAGCCCGAGAACAAAGTTGGAAATATCTGAACATTTTTCAAGGAGGGCCTAACCAACGTTGGAAGCAGAATGATCAACTGGGGTGTGCAAAGTATTGAGTTAGAAACAGTGATTTTTAACTACTCTGTAAGTGTTTCAAGCACAAAACAGCAGTTTTTAAGATCAAAAGAGGGATTCTTTTGAAAAACCAGGCTGCTCTGGACTCAAAACACTACTGGGAAGGTCAAAATGTTTTTACCATTTTGGCATTAAATGTTTTGAATTGTTCCAAATTCAAAAAAAAAACTTCTTACCAATCCACTACTCAACTATATCCCTGGGTGTAAGCGGAATTGGCTTGGAGAAGAACTCATAAGAATAAATCCCTATTTAGAAGTCACTTGGTCACCATACCAATTCCAGCCAGGTTTTACAGAGAAGCATCTCTGATACTATAAGAAACTATGGAGACACTTACTGATGTCTCAAACATAGACCTTCCTAATCAGTAGCTTGACTTTCAAAAACTGTTCAAAAATACATAAAAACATAAAAATATAGTATAGGGAAAGGTCATAGTTTTTAAAACAATTCAACATATAAATGGATTTAGATTCGCCTTTTAAGTGTATGAGATACAATCATGAGATACAACAAGGTTATCATTTATATTGAAGTTTCCTCTCACTATGAAACTATGGCTTTATACGGTAGATTGATAAACTCTTAAGTCCTTTTTATGGCATTCAAAGGGCAGTGTCTTTCAGTCATCTTCAAAATCCTCTAAAGCAATTGTGTTATGTCCATTATTGCAGGGAAGACAGCTAATAATTTAGAAAAAGGGTCACACATGAACTCCATCAGACTATCTCTTCCAGGTCACAAACCTTTGTCAAGAAGCAGGAGGTTGCAGGAGAAAAAAAATTTCAACTTCCACATCCAGAAGATTCAGGAAGATCCATCCAGTTCCCATGATTCATTCTTACCCATGATGCATTGACAACTGAGAAGCAGACCCCCTTTTTGCTTCATCCTCTCCTCCCACAAAATAGATCTTTTAAACACATAGAAACATGTGCCTGAATTTGGCACAAAATAATAAACACTTTATACAAACTAAAGCCACACACAGTTTTAATAATGTAGGAATAACATAGAATAGATAAAAACAATGTTTAAGTAACTGGTACTTATTTTAAGCTAAGAGCCTATCAAGAGATATTGGGAGGGAAAAAAATCAATTTCCCATATATTCCAGTTTCATGCCAATCATATGGTTATCTTAAAGTGGTCAAAAATGAAAAGCCTGAAAATCACTGTGATTTTCACAAATAAAACTTATTTTTGTAATTGTCCAAGATGGTGCATTTAGTTTGCATGGTAAACTTATTTAGAAGGATTTTGGCTTGATAATTTGGCTCAGAAACCTCATAAATGTAGTTGACTGCAACTTTTAGAGCTACGGAGTTACCATAATCTTTGGAATGAGAAATTCTCCATCTGTTCAAAAGAACAAAATGTTCAAGTTGCACAAGAGATACATGTGAAATAATAGTTAGTGACCACTAAACCAGAGAAAGGAGGTGGAAGATCACTGCAATTAACCTGAGCATTAAATGAATTCAATCAACCTTTCAGTAGGAAGCCTGATTTCTGTTCAGACAGACAGACTGATGATAATTATCTGGATTCATGAACAGGGAAAAGTACCCCAAATAGCTTCCCAGAAGCCCACTAGCCTCCCCTCCTCTATCAACCTGGATTTACAGGAATTTATTTTCTGGAAAATACTTGAAAACTATAAAACTGTATAAACATCATCTTATACTGAATATAGATATTCCTCAACTTACAACCATTTGTTTAGTAACCTTTCTAAGTTACAACAGCACTGAAAAAAGTGACTTCTAACTAGTCCTCATACTTATTTCTGACATAGCACATAGACATGTGATCCAAATTTGGGTGCTTGGCAACAGGCATGTATTTTCAACAGCTGCAGTGTCCTGGATCATGTACCATATTTTTTGGAGTATAAGACATACCTTTTTTCCCCCTAAAAGAGGGTGAAAATTTGGGTGTCTCATACACCGAATGTAGTCCTACCCACCCACCCTTTGGCCTCTGCCTCCCAGCAATTTACCTCCTTACAGCAAACAGAAAATGGGGCTTGCTGAGACAGCAATAGGCTATGGCAATCCCTGCAGCCTGAAACAGCTGATCATTGGGAGGCCCTTACTTAAATTGAAAGTGAAACTTGCTGTTTGCTGCAAGGAAGAAAATTGTTGGGAGGCAGAGGCAGATTTTTTCTTCTTCTAATCAGGCTAAACTGAAACAGGCTGTTTGCTGTTTGTTGCAAGGAGTTAAGTCAATAACTATAAATGCCTATAGAATGTTCAAATTATTAGACTTATTTTTTAAAGGTTGTTTTATTATTGTTCTAGACAACTTATCAAAATGAAGAAGCTTTTTAAAATAAATGCTTGATCTGAAAAGCCCCAGTGCTAGTGTATCTTCTTTGAATAGCAGAATATAATGTATACTTCCAAAAAAACATATCAATTTTAATAGCATCTGCACAAGTATAGTCTGAAATGTAACTCCACAAACAGTGTATATCTTCTGTACTATTTGCTGTTTGCTGCAAAGAGACAAATTGCTAGGAGGCAGAGATTTCCCCTTGTTTTCCTCCCCAAAAGCTAGGTTCATTCTTATACTTCAGAGCGTCTTATACTCTGAAAAATATGGTAATTGCCATTTGCTACCATTCTAGCCAGCGTTGGCAAGCAAAGCTAATGGGGGAAACTGGAGTTGTTTAACAGCTATGTAATTCACTTAACAACTGCAGAGATCTGCTTAATAACAATGGCAAAAAAGGTTGTAAAATCGAGCGAGATTCATTTACCAACCATCTTGCTGAGCAATGGATAGTGTGGTCCCCAATATGATCTTAAGTCAAGGACTTCCTTTACCAATAGATAACATACATTGATTTCAACTGGAACGCTAAAAAGATTTTGGAACTACCAGTTTAGGACTTCAAAAACCTGGATGATCACTAGATGGTGGCAATTATTTTGAAAATAGCTTTCTGCTACCATCTTGTGATTCTCTAGATTTTTGTAGCCCCAATCTCATAGTCCTGCTTTATTCTTCTCTTGATTGGCTCATTCTAGAGGCAAAAGAGAATATTCCAAGGACTATTAATATTCCATTAATGGACCATGAGGTTTTGCTGAAACACAGGAAGAGAGAATCAGTGCTCTACACTCCTCAACTGGCCAGCTATTCTTGCATATAGTTTCTAATCAGTTTGCCCAAATCAGAAATGGGCATCAAAACATGTGACAGATCCTCTTCTTTCCTCTGTCCTTTACCTATACTAGCAGCACTTAAAGAGAACTTAGTAATGCAGCACCACACTTTTGAGGTATTTCAAGGTGGGGAAGACCATGGGGGAGGTAGTCATGGAACAGGCCACCTGCTTAAGACCACTCAAGGCCTCCCTATTCCACTGAAATATTTCAGTTTCCCACAACTGCTTTCCCCGTACGCAGAGGTGATATTCAGCCAGTTCTCTCTGGTTCAGCGAATCGGTAGCGGCTCCACCCACCTGCCCCAACATAATATGGGACTTTCTGCGCATGCGTAGAAGATGGTGCACATGCGCAGAAGGCGCACACACTCACATTTGCGAACTGGTAGGGAAGGTGAATCCCACCACTGGTTCTACCCCAACCTGCTGTACCGGGTCACTTACCATGTGAAGATCTAGCAAGCTGTCTCCTCTACAGCTTCCCAGCTCCTTGCGCCTCTCCAGAGATCCGTTTTGGGCTGCAAAGTGCCAGACAAGGCCTGCGCACACCAAAATGGGGCTCTGGAGTGGCACACATAGCTGAGATGCTGGAGGGGAGACAGCTTGCTAAATTTTTGCATGTTAAGTGACCCATTGCGGCAGGTTGGGTAGGGGGAAAAGTAATTGTGGGCAGCACGTGGTATTTCAGTGGGTCAGCCAGCCCCTCCGCAGCTTTGTTTCAGGCTGCAAAGTGTCGGACAAGGCTCGCACACACCAAAACAGAGCCGCAGGGCTCCATTTTGGCCTGCAAAGACTTTTTGCAAAGATGGCAAAAGGCTATGCAAATGAAAGGAAAGCTTCAATGTTTCAGGCCTTCTCCCCATTTGCAAAGTCTTTTGCTGCAGATCTCGTCCAGGCCTCCATTTACAGAGAACAGAGACCTAAAATACCGGGAGCCCACAAGAGATCAATAGCATGAGATCTCACTCTACTGATCTCGCGTGATTTTGCAGTAGAGTGGAGATCCGGACCCTGACTACCCTTCCGGCCTTCCGCAAAGCAGTTAAGACCTGGCTGTTCCGGCAGGCCTGGGGCTGTTGAACTATCCAGCCCCATTCGAGGTTACGGCTGTTGTAGAATTTTAAATTGTTGTTTTTTATTTTATTTTTTTGTATTCCCTCCCTTTTTATTGTTAGCCGCCCTGAGTCTCTCGGGAATAGAGCGGTATACAAACTTAATCAAATCAAATCAAATCAATACTTTAGGCCTCCATTCTCTCTGTACTTACCAAGGGCCTGAAGTGCCAAAACAGGCCAAGAAAGCAAAGGATCTCTAGATCTTTGCAAGATGACTACAGAACACACAGGCCTGGTGCTTATGAAGACCCTTCAGGTGGGGGGTGGGAATAGGCAGGGCAAATGCTGCAGTGCCTCATTCATAAGGGCAAACACTTGCTGTGGTGCTGCAACATTTGTAGTTTTGGGACTCAATCGTAAACACTTATCATGTAAATTCGAACATTCACCAAGGGAACACTCGTATCTTAGGGATTACCTGTATAAAAAAACTGCATTCAGAAGCCCGAGAAGCTTCCACTGTGTCTACAGAACTCAATTTATCTTAAAATCATTTTGCAACAATATATTATCAGCAAAACTGATCTATGGAAAAAGAAATATGCTTTTGTTTTTATAGATTTCAAAAATTTCATAAATCTTTTAGGAAAATATTGAATTATATGGAAATTACGAGGACACAAAGCAAAATGAAATAGCAAGCAGATCTTCACCTGTAGAACCTGGAAAAGTAATCAGGGCATGTGGCACTTAACAGTATTTAGCTTGCAAAGAAAATCTCAAATGTATTACATGAAAATGTAAATAAAGCAATAAATTTACCTTTTGATAATCACCAGGATGCTTTCCAAATGTCTGTAGTGCTAACTTTTTGATAAGGTCTGTAAAAAAGCAAGATTTCCAACTTTTAGAGATAATAAAAAAGAGAATT
The DNA here is from genome assembly GCF_051295495.1 of Thamnophis sirtalis. Lineage (NCBI taxonomy): Eukaryota > Metazoa > Chordata > Lepidosauria > Squamata > Natricidae > Thamnophis > Thamnophis sirtalis. The sequence goes on along the minus strand of NW_028261390.1, from coordinate 53,909,959 downwards.
AAAAAAATCTTTTAAACACCATTTATACCCAATAATCATACATATCCAACCAGTATTCAATGGAGAAATGGTGTGCCCCTCTTTATTGGTTCAGCTATCCCATAAGCAGTTTTATTGAAAGAGCACATTCAAAATACTGCAAAGTACTCACTTTTCATCCATATCCAAAATTTAACAGAATAATATAGTTTGAAGGGACCTTGGAAGTCTTCTAGTCCAAAATCCTGTTTAAGAGGAGACCCAAACTCAAGGCCCATGGGCCATCTGATGTGGTCAGATCTGGCCTGCGTGGCTGCCCTGGAAACTCTAAGAGTCTGGGACACGTCGCTTTTGCCTGGCCACCATCCAGGCGTGCATGCGTGCACACAGGAGGCAGGTGCACATGCACACAGGCCTGGCCCACCCCATCCCTGTGTGCATGCATGCGTATAGAAGGCGACGGGCCAGTGTTGTTTGGGCCTGGCCCACCTCATCCCGGGATGGATTCCACCAGGTTGAAAATAAGCATTTCTGACCTTTCAGGTGTCTGTGTGCCAGGGGTGGGTTTCAACCGGTACGGCCGTACCGGATGGTGAAATTTAGCGTGCCCTCCCATACCCATTGGTCAGGAGGAAGAGGCAAGAAGCAGAGGAGCTGGAAGTGTGTTCGTGTGCACAGGCTGTGAGTTTTAAAAATGTCTGAGTAAATCCAGGAAGAAGGAAGAGGCAGAGGGACTGGAAGTGTGTGTGCTGTGCACAGGCTATGGGTTTTAAACATGTCTTGTATGTGCACAGGCTGTGAGCTTTAAAAACTTCTGAGTGAATCCAGGAAGAGGGAAGAAGCAAAGGGACTGGAAATGTGTGTAAGGTGGTCAGTAATGTTGAAGACCGGCAAGGATAGCCATATTTCCTCTGTAAGTAGCTGTTTTATTGTTTTGTGTACTTATTTTATTCTTATTTAAGTAGTAAGTGCACAAAATAATAAATTTCCTTTTTTATATCTTCTTTTTGTAGGTCATTTTTTGGGGCAAAGAATCCAGTGACATCGACTTGGCCACTCCCACCCAGTCACATGACTGCCAAGCTACTCCCACCCAGTCACATAACTGCTAAGCCACTCCCACTCAGTCACATGACTTCCAAGCTACTCCCACCTGATCACATAAGCACCAATCCACTCCCACCCAGTCACATGACCACCAAGCCACTCTCACAAAACAGGCAACACCTACAGAATAGGTTCTAAAAAAAAATTTGAAATCCACCACTGGTGTGTGCACATGCAGAGGGGGATGTGTCTGACAGCACACATGGCCCTGGAAAGCAGGTGTGGCGGTAGCAGGCAGAGTCAGGGAGAGCACGTGATGCGGACCATGTGCATACTCCATCCCACATGGTTGGAACAGGCAGGTGGCTGCTTGGCACATCCAGCAGACCGGATCGTGTACCTCTCCCCTGCACCACTCTGCCTCCAACTACTGCCATTGTGGGCCAAGACAAGGTGAGACCGGGTATGGGGTGATTGCTGCCTGCCTACTTCATCCCGTCTGTTTCTGTTTGCAGTTGGAGAGCAGGTCGTTGCTGGTCATCTTCTCGGCCCCCTTTACACCTCTTGCAATTGGTCCGCATGTGGAGCGCATTTTCCTTGTGCACCTGACACACCTTGGCACCATTGTGGCCAATGCCACCACTGAACTACCAGCAACTCGTGCAGGTCCATTAGGCCACTGCCCTTGCCACCCAGAGTACCAGGCCTGTCCAGCCCGAAGGAGGTGAAATGGCCAGATAGGAAGGCCGAGTGGAGGTGGTAAAGTACGCCCATGCCGCCCAGGCCCAGCAGAGATGAGAGGGAGTCACACGATCCTGGCTGGACCTGGGCGGCCTGGAGCCGATTGTGATCTGGCTTTCTCCACTCGCAATGACCGCTTTTTGCTTGTTGGGCCTGGGCGTACTTTACCACCTCAACAGCCTTCCTATCTGGCCACTTCACCTCTTTCGTACTGGGCAGGTCTGCTGAGCAGCCAAGCCACTCCCACTTGGTCACATGGCTGGCAAGCCACTCCCATTCGGTCACATGGTTGGCAAGCCACTGCCACAAAACAGGCCATACCTACAGAAGAGGTTCTAAAAAATTTTGAAACCCACCACTGCTTTGAATGTACACTAATCGGCATACATTAAAATCACATTTCATTGCATACAGCTCTCAAAGGGTCTGCCCCTCCCAAATGATGAATGCATGTTGCTTATTGTTTTTATTATATGTGTCAATGTTACTGTTTGCATTTCCCCCTCCCTGATTTTATGTGAGCCGCCCTGAGTCCCCTCAGGGAAAAGGGCGGCCTACAAATGTCAATAAAATCACTAAAAAAAATCACTAAAAATCCACCTCCAATATACACTACATAAACATAAATAAATAGATATATAAATACAAAATTATGCATATACCCACATATTTTATATGACACGGAGAAACAACACAGTCTAGTTTGGATGAATACATGCACATGACGAGAAAAATAAATCTTGTTAGTTAACCAAACGGATGGCATAGGGAACAAAGCTGTTATAGAATCTGGTAGTCCTGCTAGAAATACTTCAAAACCTCCTCCCAGAGGGGAGCAGCAGAAGCAGACTATGAAGTGGGTTTGTGGGGTCTCTAACAATGCCTTGAGCTCTAAGCACATAGCACTTATAAGCAGTATCCTGAATAATAGGAAGTGAGCTTCCTATAATCTTCTCGGCTGTCCTTACCATTCTCTGAATGGACTTTCTCTCTGAGGCACTGCAGCCACCAAACCAAATAGTGATGCAGTTTGTTAAAAGGATGTACCTTCTTGGCACATCATAACAGAGAGGACCAGAAGCACTGCAAAACAGAGTCCCAATGTCCAACTCTTCCAGAGCCGAGGTGGCACAGTAGTTAGGGTGCAGTACTGCAGGCCACTTCAGCTGACTGTTATCTGCAGTTCAGCGGTTCTAATCTCACCGGCTCAAGGTTGACTCAGCCTTCCATCCTTCCGAGGTGGGTGAAATGAGGACCCAAACTGTGGGGGTGATATGCTGACTCTGTAAACCGCTTAGAGAGGGCTGAATGCCCTATGAAGCGGTATATAAGTCTAACTGCTATTGCTATTGCTATTCCAAATGGCCAGGAACAATGCTGTTGCTAATGGTCTCAAAAGAAGCCTAGAAATGTAAGAGAAATAGTAGATTTGGTCTCTCCCATTCTAGTTTCTGGCCAGATCATCTACCAAGGCATCCATAGTAGCCATAGCAGCCTAAGTACCATTTCTTGGAGAAAGCTCTGACTGAAATGGAGCCACAAATTCTGTTTCAGCCAGACAACTCTGAAGCTTCTCAATCATGCTACCCAGAACAGACTATTAGAATTGATGATTCACTGTAATCAGTAAATTCTGCTGAGTCAGGAGAAGGCTTTTTCAATGGAACTAGTATGACTGCCCTCTTCAATGAAGCAAAAGACATAGCCTGCACTCAGCAAAGAAGTTAATCGCCTATCTTAACCATGAGCAGTTGGGGAAGAAGCTAGGTATACATGGAGCAGAAGGCAGTAGTAAAAACAGAAATGCGAAATGGCCTGTGGAAAGAGGGGTTTTTAAAAAAGTTTTCGGGGGGGGGAAGGGAATTGCATAGTATGAACTTTCTCTCTCTTAAGATATTTCTAGAATAGTTACGATTACACAAGTTGTTTTAAAGGATGTCTCTCAGAAATCCATTTACAATCTATTTGTACAAGCAAAATCAAAAGGGGATCATGTTGGCTTGACTGGTCAGATATATTATAAAGTGGCCAGAGAACTAAATGTTTTGTATTATATTGCTGGTGAAGATGCAAATGCTGTTTGCCATAACTAATACTTATCCAAGACTTTACCCAGCATATGCTTTATCACAGAGCTAAAAGATTATCTTCCAAAGCTTATTTACAAGTCTAAGTGCATTAATATTCTTCTCAGTCCCTCTTCCTGTTTTTAATGATACTATTGCCATATGTTTTATTATACCTGCCCCTCATAGGGCTATATCAGGTCTCAGCCACATTAATCTTTGCAATAGTGGCAAATATCTGTAGCTCAGGTATAGAATGAGGGTAACCCAGCTTGTGGGTTGATTTCTGAATGTTTTGTTACCAGGCTAAAGTAACATCTTCAGCAGAGTTTAGGTGATGTCGGTGTCCAGTGGTGGGTTTCTAATTTTTTTACTACTGGTTCGCTTGTGCACTTGCACACACGATGCTTCTGCACATGCAGAGAAACATCTAGGTGGGTGGGCGGAGCCTCCTGCCACCGCTACTGCTGGTTCACGCAATCCGGGCTGAACTGGGAGCAACCCACCTCTGTCAGTGTCTTCTGTTTATAAGGGCTTTAGGTGTGTGTGTGTCAAATGAGTGTCTTGTGATGCATCTTGTGGTAGGGAAGTTATATCAGGTCAGGGTCATTGGGAGGGGACCTGTTGGTGGTGGTGAGTTGCATTTGTTTGTTGAAGGTTGGTGCTGTCTCTCGTTGGCTATGCGGTTGATTTGGATTCTGAGAGGTTTGTAGGCAGGTTGTAGGTCAAGTGTCCGTTGATGGAACTGCTTATGAAATGCCAGGCTTCAATGAATACATGAGTGTGGTGGTAGTGTGACTGATGATTTATTTATTTATTTATTTGTATGTATGTGTGTGTGTGTGTATACACACACACATATACATATGCATATGCATATGCATATACATATACATATACATATACATATACATATACATATACATCTATTAGATTTTTTTTTTACAACCCCTGGTAAGCCCCAATTATGGGAGGAAGCTAACTGCTTCCATCATCTGTCCTTCGGCTCGTCACAAGAGTCCATCACGACAGAAACCCAATATTTTTACTGTTGCCTTTGTTATATTTGTGTTTTTTTATTTGTGCTGATAAATAAATAAAGGGAGACTAGTATAGATCTATTTCAAGCTATTTAGCTCTCAGGTTCAAATCCCAGTAAGGGTATGGCTAGCTGATGAGAGCTAAATAGCTTGAAATAGATCTATACTAGTCTCCCTTTATTTATTTATCAGCACAAATAAAAAAACATATATCTATATATATCTATATATCTATATATCTATATATCTATATATCTATATATCTATATATCTATATATCTATATATCTATATATCTATATATCTATATATCTATATATCTATATATCTATATCTATCTATCTATCTATCTATCTCTATCTATCTATCATCTATCTATCTATCTATCTATCTATCTATCTATCTATCTATCTATATATATATATATATATATATATATAATGTTAGATTTATTATTATTAGAAAAGTAAACATGTTATTATTGTAATCAGGGTGTTCAGAGTATATTTTATTTATTTTATAGTTGCTAATATACAATTAAAACTTATTTCTCTCTGTCAATCCTGATTGTATTTGTTACGTTTTATTCCCCTCTTTATTATTTTATGTTGACTGAAAAAGAAAATGAAACTTTTAGCAGGCCATAACCTCTTACTTGAATTCCTTTTTTAAATTTATTTTTTATAATTTATTTTTATAAACATAAAAGAGTCAATGTCTACATAAACAGTGTGTTGTCTGGGTACACTTAATTTTGAGAAATTGTAATGGTAATAATAACAATAATATTCATAACATTAATAATGATCACATCATAATAGTATTTGCTTATCCATTTTAGTAATCATTCTTTATATAATTAATAATTCTCTTAAGCTTTTAAATTTCTAACTTCTGTTTCTGTTAGACATTGGTAAAATGAATCCCATGTTAAAAAATTATTCTGTTTCTTCCTTCTCCTTAATTTTAAGTGTTAATCTTTCCATTTCTGCATATTCTAATATGTTTTATTACACTTACATCTGAGGGGATCTCTTCATTTTTCTACTGTTGTGCAAACACAATTCTACCCATTATCACATATAAAATTAAATATGTATTTCTTTTATTGTACTTTTCTGATAAGATGCCCAACAAAAATATGTCTGGTTTTAAATGTATATGTTGCTTTACCATTTTTCTAACCAGGTATGTATTTTTGTCTAGTATTTTTTTGCCTTTGTGCATGTCCACCACATGTGAGAATACAAACCTGGTATCTGATTACATTTCCAACTTTTAGTGGACATGTTCTTAAACATCTTTGCCAGTCTAGCTGTTGGAAGGTGCCATCTATAAAACATTTTATATAAATTTTCCTCATAGCTAGTTGACATTGTTGGTTTATAGTTCCTGTCCCACAGTTTCTGCCATTTATCTAACTCTATAGTATAACCAAAGTTTTTAGCCAATACTATCATTGCTTCCTTGTTCTTCATCTATTTTAATGCTCAGTAGATAGCTATAGAAGTTTTATATTAGTTTTTCACCTGTCCCTGTTAGTATCTGATCTAGTTCTGTTGTTTCTTTGTATAAACCATAAATTTATTTATTTATTTATTTGTTTATTTATTAGACTTATATACTGCTTCATAGGGCTTTCAGCCCTCTCTAAGCGGTTTACAGATTTTTAGCAAATTGAGTCAGTTCAATTCAATTCAGGGGAAAGTTTGACGGGGACTCAGACCAGGTAACTCTATTCCTTCATTCAGTTGATATCCACCTATGGGCACCTCTAACCATCCCCCAGGGCCATGGTGAATACCATTGCAGAGGGGCTAGAGGGAGAAGCAAAGGAATGGTTAGCAGCTCTCCACAAGAGGAGAGCCCCTCCAACTGCAAGACATAGATGACTTCCTGCAACTGCTAGAGGCCAGATGTGAGGAGGTGGAGGAGGACCCATATGCAGAAGAGGAACTCAGCAACCTAAAGCAGAGGGGCTGCCCCATCAAAGAGCACATCCATAAATTTAGGAGGGTAATAGGAAGGCTACCCCCTTTACCAGAGCAGCTGCTAGTGCATTTTTTCAGGACAAGCCTGGACAAGCAAATTGCCCAGATAACTGCATACTGCGACATCCCAAATCGACTCTCTTGAGTGGTTCCGAGTAGCAACAAAAGTCAACAGCAGGCTGTGTGCCAACGACATGAGAAAGCAACCAGACACAAAAGAGAGAGGTCAACCTGACCTGAAACCACCCAGCTGACGGGGAACCACAGCACCTCAGCAGGGCCTGAGACCAGCCCTCCCTCGAAGTCCACTGAAATGCTACAGATGCGGGGGAATGGGCCAGATGGCAGCTGCATGCCCAACCCCATCCCCAAAACCAAGTCCAGACCCACCGCCCATGGCATGACCAGAACAAGGCCCCAAACGGACCACCAACAGGTCCGGAAAAGCCCTCCAGGCTGCAGAGGCCCCTTCCCCCTCAGGCGAAAGTGGTGGAACCCCAGGCAATGACAACCAGTCACCTGAATCATATGACAGTGAGGATGAGGGAGAAAATGACCCAATGGTGAGTGACCCAATTCACCCTTTCCTTTTTCCAATATGCCTCACAGCCTCAAAAACAGGAAACCAGGGGGATTTTCAAGCCCTAATAGACTCAGGCTGCACGAGGTGCTTGATCAACCTAACCACAGTCCTGAAACTGGGGATCAGAACAGAAAGACTGGCCCACCCAATCCGGTTCAAGCAGGTTGATGGGTCCCTAATGGGAGGATCCTATGCCACCCACCTGACTGAACCAGTGAGGCTAGAGCTAGCGGATCACTGGGAAGTAATTTGATTCATAATAGCCCCCAAAATGACATATGCAGTCATACTGGGACTTTCCTGGCTAGACAAGTGGGGACCGACCATCTGGTGGAAAGGGGATACCCGCAGACTTAGGATATCAAGGGGCCCCAACCCCTCCCACACCAGCTAGCAGAAACACCACCCACACAGGAACCCCCCCCAAGAGCCCACAAGAACAAGTGGCAACCACATCTGACAAAACCCCAGAGGCCGAACTAATCCTGATGGAATATCAGGACCTCACAGAAGTATTCAACGAGGCCGAGTGCAATGTTCTGCCTCCTCACCATGAGACAGACTGTGCCATCGAAATCATCCCTGGGGAAAAACTACCCAAGCCCAAACTATACGCCATGATGCCCCGGGAAATGCAAAAGATGCGCAACTACATAGACAAAAACCTAGCAAGGGGGTTTATTGAGCCAGCTAAGCCACAGGTCACAGCACCACTCTTCACAGAAAAAAAAAGATGGAACTATGATATTGTGTGTGGACTTTTGAGGGATAAATGGGCTGCGCGTACACAACCTATACCCGCTTCCCCCTCATGAAGGACATGCTATCTCATCTGGCCAAGGGAAAAGTCTTCACCAAACTAGACCTCAGAGAAGCATACTACCGAGTACGTATCAGAGAAGGAGATGAGTGGAAAACAGTGTTCAACTGCCCCCTAGGGAGCTTTCAATTAAAGTGATGCCTTTCAGACTGCGAGGGCCCTAGTGGTATTCATGCAGTTAATAAACGAGGTGCTGCATGAGCACTTCTACAAGAGGGTCCTCATTTACCTGAACGACATCCTTATCTACATGGAGACCATGGCCAACCACATACCCCTGGTCCGCCAAGTACTGGAAAAACTTCTGGCAGCCAACCTGTACATCAAGGTATCAAAATGCGAATTCCACCATGCACGGTTAGACTACCTGGGTTACTGGGTGTCAAATAGTATAAGGGAATAGAGATGGACCCAAAGTACAAGCTATCTTAGGCTGGCAACCCCCTTGCACCTGAAGACAGCTACAAAGCTTCCTAAAGTTCACAAACTTCTACAGGCAATTCATCCCCTCCTTTGCAAAAATTGCCAAACCCCTGACAGACCTCCTGAAGACAGGGAGCCCAGGAACGAAACCTCATCCTGGACAACCCCTACAGTGGGACTTAACCTGCCAAGAGGCATTCGAAACACTAAAAGAAATGTTTGCAAAGGAGCCAGTGCTGAAGCATCCTGACCCCGAGCAACCCTTCGTGATTCAGGCAGACGCCAACAACATGGCAGTGGGAGCGGTGCTACTCCAAAGAAACAACTTAGGAAACGTACAACCCTACACCTCCTGCAAGCTCACAGATACAGAGAGACGATGGGCCACATGGGAAAAGGAGGCTTTCGCAGTGAGATGGGCACTGCTAACCTGGAGACACCTGTTGGAAGGGGGCCAGAAACCGTTCAAAGTCTGGACTGACCAAAAAAATCCGGAGGCGCTTAGGACCCCATGGAAACTATCACCCAAACAAATCTGATGGGCTCAATACTTCAACCGTTTTGATTTTCTGTTAAAGCACATTCCAGGGGGGAAGAACTTTCTAGCTGACACCCACTCCTGCATGCCTCAGTACACATGCGAATGGGAGCACATAGTGGACACCATCATTCCCTCTACTCAAACAGCTGCCCAAGTGACCACCAGGCAGCAACACTGTGGCTGGCAAAACCAACCCGCAAGTGACCTAACCACAAGGCTAAAAACCGAACTGCTAGCAGACCCCTGGTTCCAGAATAACCAACGCATCTTGACTAAAAGAAATGACCTTGCATGGAAGGGGATGAAACTCTACGTTCCAGAATCCTTATGCACCCTAATTCTCCAGAGGAGCCACGACACCAAACCAGCAGGCCACTTTGAGTTCCTAAAGACTTTACTCTTAGCCCGGAGGCAATTCTGGTGGCTTGGCATAAAGAAAGATGTGGATAGTTACGTGAAAGATTTCACCTTCTGTGCCACAATGAAGAGACAACCGGACCCCCCCCCCCTCGGATTGCTGAAAACAGTAGCAGAGCCAATGAGTCTGTGGGAGGAGATCGTAATAGACTTTATAGTAGAGTTGCTGAAAAGTGGGAGGAAACATGGTGATTTGGACTGTAATAAACCTGTTCTCCAAACAGGCACAGAATTCTTAAAACCCATGATCGGATCCTCTCTGAGACCACTACCCTGGGAGCCCCCAGGCCCTGTGATCATAGGGGGCCAAACTCATTATCAAGTTCAACGAGTCCTTGATTTGAGGTGGCACAGGAGACAACTCCAATACTTAACCAGTGGAAGGGCTATCCCTTATCAGAGGCATCTTGGATAAAAAGTAGGAATATCCAGGCTGATTGCCTTACAGCAAAATTCCATGCAGAAAATCCAGGCAACCCTGGGGAAGGAATGCATTCCTAAATTACATATCTGTACTCAATTTGTTTCTGTGTCACACAGGTTGCTTTTGGGAAGTGAGGGGAGCCGGATGTCAACTTGTAAAGCATTGCCATGACTATTATCAGGTTGGATTGGAGGGAGGATTCCATGCATACCTTCGGCCAGAGTCGGATATCATATTTCTATAATAATGATATTGCCTAATCTGATAATGAAAACAACCAAGCTCAGAGAGTGCCAAGAATCCACACTTTTCCTTTTACTCAAAGTATGTCTTGGGACTTATACTGCCCACTGTGGCATCCATTTTGTGAATAAACAGAATAAAACAGTTTTAGGACTGTTATGACAGTCTGAAAATTTACAATAGAATTCACCAGCCCCCAAAGTTCCCCCTTCCTGATTTACAAATGCACCATACATGAACATATGTGCATATAAATACATGCATTGACTATTCTTGGATCCAAAAAAGGTCTGTCTAAAGATATTTGAATGAAGACAGGTGGCACATGAAACTCACATGTACTGTAACTCACACGATTCTACCATGTTTCATTCAAAGAATATCCCAAATATGGAAAACTAATAAATAAAGAGAAAGCTCAGATACTGTTCTTTTCTTTGCTGTGATGGTTTTTCTGCATCCTGAGGATTTTCAACAATTTTCATTTGTGGGAGATTACAGATAGGTCTGTTGCATCAAGCAAATAGCTAATAGCTACTCCAAGCTGATTGGGATCACCCTGGCCATTAATGTCCTTGAAATATCTTAATTTTGTAGTGATGGCTTTCAAATATAAGGAAATATATTATAAATATAAGAGGGAAAACCCTGCCTTCAAATAAGTATTTGACTTCCCTGGGAAGCCAAACTATCGTTAGCATTTCCCCATTTTATTGCTAAAGGCACCTAAATAAGCAAGATAAAAGCTTTCCCCTTAATTTTAAAGAACAGATGGAACAAATACAAAACACCTGAAAAATTCTCTGCATTTTCCAGAAAACATGACTAACTCTACTTAGATGTTTGCATCCTCATTAACCTGCCTTCTTATGGCTCACTTGAGCTTGTCTTCTAGGTCACCATCTGGAGAGGATTTGTAACAGATTAAGAAAAGAGTTCAAATGAGGTGTTCTCATAACTGACCTGACCCACTTTCTAATATCTTAGAATTCATTTCCTCAGCATGATCAGTCATGTGTCCTTTTTAAAAGAGCCCCCAAAAGAGAAATTCGAGATCCTTCATCTCATTGAGGTGATCAACCAAGTTTGGTTGCCTACTCTAGGGCAACTGCAATTAGTGAAAAATCTGAATTTAGAGAACATTATAAGAGACAGCTGTATTTTTATTTTATTTTATTTTGCAATAGGAGACACATTAAAACAACCTTCACTTTTTTCCCTTCATAGCATTTTGTCCTAGCAAATGTTAACACCATAGAGTTTAAGAACAAATATATTTTTCTTCCCTTATGAGTTCTGTTAAGGTGTGATCACATCAAAGCTGAGCTTATATGACACAATGACTCAGTAAACAACTAAGGATTGCTATAAAAAGGACATCTACCTGATCTGATGCTATTTTCAAGGCAACAATACAAGTTGTTTATTGGAAGAGGTCATTACTATATTTAGAGGCCAAAACTGTTTGATACCATCTGTACCAGTGTACCAATAAAACAATACCCCAATAAAAATCACAATTCTTCCAAAATAATATTGATCCAAAGACATCCCAGGCCTCCAATAAATAAACATCCAGGCCCTGATGGACCTTAAGACCATCTACAGTACCTCCCCTATTGTAAACCCACCTGCTCTGGAGACACACACCCAACTTTAAAATGTCTTTTCCACAAAGTCTGCCTGGTTTCTGTTCTGGTCTTTTCAGCACCAAGAAAACATCTTGGTTTTTTTGAGGTAGGTTAATCAGTTTTATGGTTCAACAATTCCTGCTATTATTTTCTATTCTGACCTTATTTCTAACTCTACGGGTTGTCTGAGACATAGGAAGGTTTAGAAATTTGCTGCTCAAGACGCAGAAGAGTTTAGAAAGCTGCTACACAAATATTTAAAACTTTATTTGCATTGTTTTAGACTTAAATAGATAAACAAAAGTAAAATAAAAACCAAGTTGATAAGCTGTAAACTAAAAATTATCTGAGTTACTGAAATAGAAACACGAAGAAATTTATGATTTATGCAGAAAGAACTCCATCTCTTCATATAAAGAAACAGACCTATGCCAGGGCTTTTTTTATTTATTATAAGGCTTTTGAAAAATATCAAAAAGGTTATCAAAAAGGAAAGCTTTTCTGGGAAGGAAAGGAGGGATTCTTCGTAACATTGGCTGCTAAAACCTCCTTTACATCTTTCCCTGGATAACCACAATTCCACCTGTCCATGTTTTAGTTGGTGTAAAATCAATACATACTTTGGTTCACTCACCTGCAACTAACCAACAGTGGGTCAGAATGGTGATACTTGCAAAAAAGGGGGGTGGATCTTTAATCATGCATTCATGGCCATCATCTTGATTTTTTTCATAACTTTCTGGGGGATCCATGGTGCAAATTCCACCTTTATATGATGTTACCAATGTCTCTTAAAATTATGTAAAAGTGCAGTTTGTGTCCTAATGCATATTTCCCTTCTCAACCTTTTTCTAGATACTCTTGTTAGCTTCTCATTGCCAGGCAATTAATTGTTTTAATAAAGGTTGTGTCCTATTGAAAACTGTATAACAGTACTGCTTCTGCTTTAAATCAGTAACTAATAATATTATCAGTACAATATTATTGTACTTAAGCAACTCACAGATATACAGACTTATGTAATTAACCTAATGCCAAATTGGCCATCTCTCTTTCAGTGTAGAATCAGAAACAAATGATATAACTACTTTTCCATCAATTAATACATAGCCAGGATTTTTTTATCACAAGATGGAACACCCATGAATACATAATATGACATATTCAGTATTGAGTGTCCACTTTAAGAAATGGACAGATATACAAGCCCCACTTATCTGATCACTAACTTGGTAGTGGCTCTTTCTCCTGTCCTTCAAGGCCATTCCCTATGTCCTCTATAAATATCTATGGAGAGAAATTACATCCCCCCATTTCATCTATGTGACATTTCCAAATTCTTCACTTTGGGAATATTCTGCCATCCCCAATTATTATTTTACCTGGTAAGACAAAAATAAGAGAACCTCCTAGAGTAGCCCCACAGTGGGACAGGTGGCAAATAAATTTAACAAATAAATAATCAGAGAGTAAGCTTATTCAGAAATCAGATCCCTCCAAGAAGAACAAGTTAACTTTTGATTCACAACCATCTTGCCTCAAAACACAATTTTTGTTCTGGGGGAAAATGCCAGATGGCTTCTTCTTCTAAAACCTTTTCCACTACTCTTCTTTCTGGTAATTTAGCAAAACACACATATATATACATACATATTTATACACACACACACTCAAAACTATTCACAAGAAAATCATTCCTCTCTTCTGTTGATTTGGCACATTGAGTTTCTCTCAAAACATAAACTACACTGCTTTGCAAAACTGCCATCTCAGATAGGATCTTCTTTTATTTTTCAAAGCCAAATTAATATTAAATATATACCTACCTTGAGGGAAGTAATTGGGCTGAACAATGCAGATGAAAGCGTGGACAATGTGGAACAAAATCCCTATTGTTCCGGGCTCATAGTAAGCGTTGGTGTTGTATATCTTGTGGGGAACATACCCAAAATCTAGTGTTTCAGAAGGCATTTGAGGCAAAGGCTGCCGTTCAGAAATTGTTCTCCCACAGAACAATAAAAGAAGCAATAAATAAACTTCTCTAGCCATGGCTGACCAAACTCATAGACAGAGGCAGAAGAGAGGTGAATAACACCCTTGAGATGAGATGAGTTTTGCTGGGCATATACTTCAAAATGCTTTTCTCTGAGCTCTTCATAGGAATCTGATTAATAAAAAGAGAAAAAAGCTGATTAACAAGTGTCATCTCATTCCTGGAAATTCAGCAGATCCCCATCCCATAATGGATATAATATCCTATGAAATCTTAAATACCTTGGTATCTTAGCAGGAAGTATATTGGAAAAGATCTGTGCCCATTACATAAGTCTTTTTATTACAAAGGAAAGAAGGAACCACCACTATAGGGTGTTGTACCAAACTGAAATTTAGTATAAGTGTTCCACTGTTAACATTTTTTCATCATTAAAAGTGGAGTCTGGGATTAACCAATCGTCAACCTTGGATCTACATTTACAGATGCAACATTTACTATTTTAATTATGAGAATGGCAATTAAAGTAATAAAGGTGGGATAATAATTTTATAAATAAAAATTTGTGCCCCCACCCCCAAGTCTCCATAGTGAACTACAATGCAGCTGAAAAATTAGTGCAATGGATTGTGGATTTGTCAGCAGAATTTCCAAACTGTGGTAAAATCTCTTTCAAATCAAATTTGGTAACCCTAAGATGATGTAGTTTTCATGGCAACCAATCCCAATCAAAAGTTTCTGGAGGCAGATTTGATTGGTTAGTTCTCCTGCTGGACAGACATGGGGTGGGGGGGGCTCTCAAGAGTCTCACATGAACCCTGTCTGACAAACCATCTCCAAGATCTTTTTTAGATCGGAACCCCCTTGGAGTGGGGGCGAAGAAGGGGCAGCTTCTCATCAGACCCAGGGGGAGGCAACAGGTCTCTCGCAGGTCGGAGATTTGCCCTCTGAATCGGAGTAGGGGCGGCAGCATGGCAACATGCTGCACAAGAAGCTGACTTCCAGCCAAAGCAAATGAACAGGAGTGTGAAGAAGAAATGAAAGAAGCTGAGATCAATGTAGAGATATTCTAGACGGTGATTGTCAAAAAGTTATACCATGTATGGTCTCTGGGAAGTCGGGGGGGAGGGAAGGGAGGTGGGGATCTAGGGGGAGGGGGGGAGGGGGGAAACATAATATGTGTTAAACTTTAAGGTACATGATTGCACTTGTATACTGTGGCTTTTTAATGTTAGTGTTAAAACAGAACAAACTGAATATATTGGAAGGTAATAGAAGTATACCGAAGGGAGGAGCTGAGTGAAAGAAGAAGGAGGGTGGAGAGAGTGAGAGAGAAGAGGAGGAGAAGGAAGGGAGGGAATGGATTAAGAGAGGGAGTGATAGGGTCAGGGTTAGATAGAGGGGGAGGGGAAGTAGGTGTAGAGGGGTATGTGAGAAGGAAGAATGAAAGTTGGAGGGGGTTGAAAGAGGGTGTATGGTGGGTCAAGGTGGTATATTCGGTTTGTATTGTAGGGGACACTTTCTATATAAGTGAGGGTTGTGGTTATTACTCAATGTTATATGCCCTGGTTATGCACAGTAAACATGTGATTGTATAGAATGAAACGGAAATAAAAATATTTTGCAAAAAAAAAAAAAGAAGAAGAAATGAAAGACCAGTAAGAAAATTCATCTAACCCACAGTCATAAATCAAACTTGGAAAAGGCAAATAATCTTGAGAGCATAAATAATATTGATGGGACCGGGATTTTTTTCAAAAAGAAAGAAAAGGAAAATGGAGGGTTGAAACACTAACCCCACAAAAAAGTCATTTGTTTGAAACAATTCGGACAGAAAGAGAGTAAAGCAGAGAAGTGACAAATCCACTCAAATACTAACTCTAAATTTGGCTTCCGACTTGAAAAGATTGTGTTTTTAAAGAAGTCTAGGAGCGTGAAGATTTATTTCGTCCAAGTGTCTTTTAACTAACATATCTTAAGCAATCCCAATTAATGAGAGATGGGATGCAACAAGGGAGAAAGATCAAGAAAAAAGCACTATCTCCTCATTGACAACTGATAACCTAATCTTGCCTGTGTGGGAAAATCTAATTAATCAACTGCCATAAATCAGAACTTGGAAAAGCAGGAGGCGAAGAAGAAACATATCCGAGTTTTGGCTGTATGCAAGCTTGTTCCAATGAATATATTTTGAACAGCTATGACCAATCAGAGGTGAGGAGTGACAAGGAAGGGGAAGTAGAAAAGGATGACAGAGGGAAGAAAGGAGGTAGGGGGGAGGAGAGAGGGAGAAGAAAGTGATGGATAAGGTACAAAGATGGTGTATGGAGAGCAGAAGAGCCAATAATTGTTTTTGGGAGTTGATGGTAAGATGAATTGATGTAAACATTTAATAATACAATACAATGTTGGCTATGTAATAGTATACATGTGATTATATGCTATGAAAATGAAAAAATAAAAAACTTTATATACAAAAAAAAAGTTTCTGGAGGCAGTTGGTGCAGTGATGTGGCATCACCTTCTTCTGGAATAACTTTTCAACTTTCTGTCAGTCTCCCATTCAAATACTAGCCAGGGTTGAGCCTGCTTAGCTTCCAAATCCAGAGATGGAACTGACATCTGCTGATACATAGAAAGTGATAAATCTTATACACAAATACATATTTTATTGCATCAGACTATGGTTACTGGACTACACCTTAAAATGGAGCATGTTGATAAATGCTCCCAGATTATTTCAACAATGATTTGTCAAATTCAAAATTTAAGCAAATAATATCTACTGACCTCACTTTTGGAGTTGCTAACAGCCAAGCTGGTAACATTTCCTCTGAAAAGATATTTCAGTCATGTCCTTTTGCTCCAAACTGATTAATCCAAATGAAACCTGTCAAAGCAAGGAGAGCATAGATATACTTCATCTTGCCAAAAGAAGCAAAAGGTTTATAAGTGCTTTCTGCTTTTCAGCACACAAATGGTTTCGGACTTCATACAGCCTAACATTTTATCTTTATTTATAAGAAAAACAAGTAGAATTGAAGGTCACCAAAAACATTATAGTCTATTGTTTCCATTTTGTCCCAAACTGGTTGTTTTCTTCTGCTACATTTCTCACATTCCTAATTGAAGATGATTGTATGAGGGGGAAAGCTATTTGCAAAAGCACCTGAAGACCAGACAAGAAATAAAGGATGGAAACTGAACAAGGAGAGATTCAACCTAGAAATAAGGATAAATTTTCAGACAGTGAGAACAATCAATCAACCAGTGGAACAGAAGTTGCCTTCAGAAGTTGTGGGAGCTTCATCTCTGGAAGAGACTACACTGCCATCTGTCAGAAATGGTATAGGGTCTCCTGCTTGGGGGGGGGGGGGCTAGTTGACCTACAAGGTCCCTCTCAACTCTGTTAATCTGTTAAAGACTACATATTTAACATAGCATATTGTGGAAGTACATGATTGTTAATTCATGAGTTTGAACAGTTTTAAGTAAATGTTTTAATATCAGAGCCTTTTAATATTATTTTAATTTGTATTAATAAAATTGTTTTACATACTTTTTAAATGGTTTGCAGTGACTTTGCTGTTTCTCAGTTAAGCACTAAGATTTTTGTTGGAAATCCTCTTTAGAAGAATGCACATAAGGACATCCAAAAATAATTGTCTTAAAGTTGAAAACTGATTATTTTTAAATTATGAAATGCCTCATAATTAGCCAACTAAAACAGAGTACAAGTAACCCTCAACTTGCATTCATTTGTTTAGTGACCATTCAAAGTTACAACAGCACTGAAAAAAAGTTACTTACAACCATCACAGCATCCCTAGTCACATGATCAATATTCAGGCACTTGGCAATTAGCATGTATTTATAATGGTTGCAGCATGCTGGGATCATGTAATTGCCATTTGAGAACTTCTCAGCTGGCTTGAATGAAACATGCAAAGTTAATGGTGGAAGCTGGATTTGCTTAACAACCATATAATCCATTTAACAACAACTGCAGTTATTCACATAACAATAATGGAAAAAAGATAGTAAAACTTAAATCTGGGCTACTTCCTTGGCAATGGAAATTCTAGTCTCAATTGTGGTCAAGGACTACAGACAAGGGAGGAATGATGACCCTTAAATCAACTTCAGAAGAAGTTTGCATTGAAAACTAATTTGCCTTGTAGTCAGTTACCAACACATCAGGATTATAATTTTACTAATAGGAATAAAATCAGTTATTATTCATAAAAGCTTCCCTTGAATAACACTGTGCAACAAGAAACAAAAAATTATTAAGCAATATTAAGGCACCTCCTGAAAATGTCAAATGATGCTGCACAGTTTCTAAGACACTAGAGAGGCACACAAACTTTAAAAATAAAGTAAACTATCCCTTCATTCGCCATTCGGTTTGGAAATACCGTATTTTTCGGAGTATAAGACGCTCCGGAGTATAAGACCTTAGTTTTGGGGGAGGAAAATGAAGAAGAAAAAAATTCTGCCTCTGCCTACTAGCATCCATGGTATTTAGCTGACACATGGTAACAAGGGCAGCCAATGAATAGACACAGCTACTAAGTCAGCCAATTATAGCTATTTGGACTCTGAAATTTGCTGTGTGGGCAACAAGAAGACAGGAAGAAGCCTGGCTCAGCCGAGAACTAAAAGTGAAACTGCTTGTGTTTTGCTTGTATTTACTGCTACCTTGGAAAACCTGCTTTTGGTAATGTATGTATATTATTATTATTTTGAATACTACTGAATCAGTTACTTGTGTGCACTTTCTGAATGAAATTACTGCTGCAAACTCTGACCAGCCAGGTCAGCTTTAGCACTTATTGCAGTCTGATTCAGCACAGCTGGTTGGCGGGTGGATCGGACTGCCGGAATACCCCCAATCAGCTGTTCCAGGCTGCAGGGATTGCCACAGGCCATCGCTGCTTCCATGCCTCACATTTTTGGGTGGGGGGCTGCATTCGATGTATAAGATGCACCCAAATTTTCATCCCCTTTTGGGGGGGCAGAAAGGTGCGTCTTATATTCTGAAAAATAAGGTACTATTTTCCTGCTTCAGTTAAGTCTTGTCCAGAGTAACAACTAGATGTGGGGAGCTACATTCGATGTATAAGATGCACCCAAATTTTCATCCCCTTTTGGGAGGGCAGAAAGGTGCGTCTTATATTCTGAAAAATAAGGTACTATTTTCCTGCTTCAGTTAAGTCTTGTCCAGAGTAACAACTAGATGTGGTATTTACATCAAGGTCATACATTCCATAACTGCATCTCTGCCCTTTCAGACTTGTCTGCTCAACTCCAGGAATTTCAATAGTTCCTAACCACCCAGAATGTCCTACTCTCACCCAAACTAACAATAGGAGACAAAGCTTCTCAACCTTTGCAACCTGAAGATGTATAGGCTTCGAGAATTCTCCAGCCAGCTTTGACAGCTATGAATTTTCAGATTTGAGGTCCACATATCTTCAAGCTGCAACGGTTGAGAAACCCTGGTACATAGTAAGAAATGGAGCAATGATCAACTAAGCTGCTGAACAAGCATTTAATATTTACCATAAATTGCAGAACACAACATGATTTTATGCCCTTAGGAGTCTGGCTACTCAGAAAAACAATCATGCAAAAAAGAGATTGAAAATTATTCATCAGCCAATTAATCGTATATATTTTAAAGCATTAGAATAGAACAGAGCTGGAAGGGACCTTGGTGGTCTTCTAGTCCAGCTCCCTGCTCAAGCAGGAGAAACCATACCATCTCAGACAAGTTCTTCTTAAAAACCCCAGTGATGGAGCGCCAACATTTTCTGGAGGCAAGCTGTTCCATTGGTCAATTGTCCACAATGTTAGAAAGTTTCTCCTTAATTCGAGGTTGCTTTTCTCTTTAATTAGTTTCCAACCATTATTTCTTGTTCTGCCCTCTGGTGCTTTGGAGAATAATTTGACCCTCTTTGTGGCAGCCCCTCAAATACTGGAACACTGCTATCATGTCACCCCTAACACCATTAAAACAGAGATCTAAATAGAAACTCTGCAATCCGGAAGTATATTTTAGGAAAGGATAAAAATAATAAATGCCAGGGCTAGCTAAATTTTCTGCTTTGTGTTCAAGAAATTGGCATTAGCAGCCAAGGACAGAGTAAAGCAGATTTGCTTAGCTCCTTCTGAAGTTAATCAACTGGAGGAAATCACCCTTACTACCATGTCACCAACTTCACTATGGTTATTTTGGTTTATTCAACTAACTCAGTGGTTGTAGAATATATAGCACCATAAACCATGGCAATATACATTATAAGCTAACACCTAGTGGAAAGGTTTACAGACATTTTGAAGCCAAAGTGCAGTTGTATAATTTGGAGGTTAGGTGCGTGATGGAAACACAGCCAGTGAATTGCAAAGAGGGAAACTATAAAAATAACATTCTAGGTAATCATCATCATCAGGGTTATGATTGACTTTTTGAGTAGTCAGCTCTCAAGACATGACCAAAGTATGATAACCTCTGTTTGATGATCTTGGCTTCAAGTGATATGTTTGGTGAGATTCTTTGTATGTTATTTTTGCAGTCCATGGAATGCATAATTGTCACTCTACCACCACATTTCAAAGGCATCCATCCTTCTCCTATCTACCTTTTTCAGAGTCCACGTTTCACAGCCATAAGTAGCAATTGGAAAAAATATTGAGTTAACTAATCTGCATTTGGCTGTGACGCTGATGTCTTTACTCTTCCAGATATTATTTATGCCAGACATTGCAGTTCTTCCAAGTGCTATTTGCCTTCTGGTCTCAGGTACATTCATCTTAATTACTGAAATTCTTCCCATCATTGACAAATCTAGTTTTTCCTATCTATTTAAATGCAACTTTATCTCCCTCCATATTTTAGCATAATTGTTTTTATTTATTTTTATTTCAGACTATACCAATATTGATTAAAGGTTCTTTTTTTAAACAATGGCAGAAAGATATAACTAAATTTATTTGGCAAAACAAAAAACCAAGAATTAAATATAAGCTTTTACAGGATGCTAAAAAAAGAAGAGATCTAGATTTAGATTATATTATGATGTTGTTGTTTGGTATGGTTAAAAGATTAGATAACTTTGAAAAGTTCAGGGTTGTTAGATCTTGAAGGTTCTGATTTGAGATTTGGCATGCTTACTTCTAGTAAAGCAAAGGAAGAAACCATGAAGATGAGGATTTTTTCCAATCAGAAAATCTTTGCTTTCTTGGACTGGTCAAGACAAAACTAGACAACTGTTATCCCCCCAACCCCAGCTTCCAAACTAAAAAGAAGATAAAAGTAAAAACTTAATAAATATTTATTATTAGTTCATTTCAAAAATGAATCTTTATACAACAGAGTTCACAAACAACGGACATTCCCATAGCATTTTTAAAAATCATTTGTGTTCATCTGCATCATGATGTAATTCTTTCCAGTGATGTCTTTTTTGATTTAACAGATAATAGACACTATCATCACCTCCTCCATTTGGTCTTGAGTTTTTACAATAATATGAATATTGGTCAGCAGATTACGGAAGACTGTTCAGCATAGGAGCTTCATTTTATATGGAAATGGCTCCCTTAAGCTTGAAACAACGATATACAGGTAGTCCTCAACTTACAACAGTTCATTTAGTGACTGTTCAAAGTTACAATGGTGCTGAAAAACGGGACTTATGACCAATTTCCCAATTGCAACATTGCAGTATCCCTGTAGTTACACGATCAAAATTCAGATGCTTGGCAATTGGTTCATTTTTATGATCACTGCTATGTCCCAAGGTCATGCGATTCCTTTTTGCGACCTTCTGACAAGCAAAGTCAGTGGGGAAACCAAATTCACTTAACAACTGTTACTAGATTAACAGCTGCAAGTGGTTCACTTAACAACTGTGGCAAGAAAAGTTGTAAAGCAGGACAAAACACATTTAACAAATGTTTCCCTTAAATTTTGGGCTCAATTGTGGTTATAAGTCAAGGACTAGCTGTACTGGGTGTATACTCATGCTCTGTTAATATAGCACTTAATCAGGGATATGGGGCAAAGGAGATAGTCAAAATCTGCAAGATGGCAAGCACAGCATTGTGATCAAACCCTGAACGTACGCAAAACGTATGAGGCTTCAACAGTGACTATCCTGTTTATGTTGCAACAGATCTAATAGCCCTTCTACACATTGGATCATTTGAAGTGGAGACTGTGGGTCATATACTCCTTTGATGTTTCTTTTACACAGAAATTCGGAAAAACATATCTTTCCAATAATTGCTAGGTATCTTTGCTGTTCCAACACAGTCAAAAATTACAGCACAGGTGGCTAGATTCTGTGCATCAGCATTGGGAATTTGTAGCACACATTTTTCAAACCCACCATAGCTATTTTATACAACAAATGTGCAGATCCTTTGCACTGCTTAGTCCTTTCCCTTTTAGTAATAAACTGATTACGGGCCACACAGTTTATGGATTGTGATGCTAGTATAGTTAGGCCATGTATAATTGACAGACTGGATTTTATTACAGATTTTATCTGTAATTTATTATTTTATTCTAGAATTTTTAATTGTATATTTATTGTTTTAATTTGTTCTGGTCTGACTGTAATAAAAATTCTGAAATCTGGATCACTTCTCTGTGTTTAAGTTTGAAGCGCTTCATATTAACAATCAGGTATCAGGATTTATTAAAATCATTTTCATAAAGTGAAGATATGGCAAATAACCACTCTAAAAATCAGCCATTTTTAGTGAAGTTACACAACACTTCTCGTGTTTTGAGCTAAAGTCTCTCCAGTGCGAATGCAGGGAAAAACTTTGGCAGGCTACTTTACGCACATATGCTGTGTGAATGATGAAACTGCTTATTTCAAGGAGGCGAGAGCTGGCTACAGGTCCCTGGCAAAACCCATTGTTGTAGTCCTGTATTTGATCAAGAAGTGTAATATTGACTGCACAATTTCCACCCCTGGTCCACTACAAGCCATTAACAAGCATGACCAAGGTTATTCGCATATTGAATTCTGGCTTGAAACTTGGTTGAAAGGGATCTAGATTCGACAACTTTCTCTATAAAGGGAAGTTTGGAAACACTGTCCAATCCACTGCATGAACCCAACTATGATTCTCCTTCCTGGCCATCTAACAATGCAGGAACAATCCTAGGTGCAACAAACCAGTGGCCAAACTAAAGCACAGAGAATCCTGTCCACTTCTTTATGAGTTGCTGCCTCAAACTCATTCCAGACCCTAAGACTAGACTTGTTTTTCTTGACAACACCTGTGAAGTAAGCTGGATTGAGAAGGAAGGATATTTCCAGTCTCACACCTAACCATCTACAGCTCAAATTTGTCTGCAGTTGTGAAAACAGAAGCATTTCTGTCTCAATACATGTTACATTCACACATTCAGCCTACCCAGGTCAGTGATAAAACTGGGGCCCCGTTTGCAGAGTCACAGTAAGCTAATTAGTGCTAACTCTGGTTTTCTTGAGGGAGAGTAGCTTTGCAAACCCAGCCCCTTTGCTCACTCTCTGGTTCACTACGACGCACAGATCCAGAAGAGGGTTAATTGTACAACTAAGTTAAACACAGCTCTCGCTTGAAAGGTGAACAAGGGAGCAAATGAGATATTTCTAATCATGGAATTCATGCACGCCTGAATCTACATAATTTTACAGGGCATAAATCGCCGGTGTGCGTGCGCGCATAATTCGTGCCTTCTCTCACCTTTTTGTTTAAAAAGATTTGCCCTTCCCTCTGAGCCAAGCCCCCACGCACTCCGGTCAAGCCCAGCAGCCTTTCCCCAAGGTGGGATGGGAAGGTGCCGGAGCTGTATCCCCTCGCGCGGCTTTCCCGGTTCCAGCTGCACTGGAGAAACGCCCCTCCGAATGAAACGCTCGCGTAGAATCCGTGCTCTCCCTCGGTGAGCGGCTCTGCAATCCAGCGCCCGCGGGATCCCTTGAACGTTTCCCGGAAAGCGAGCGCTTCCTCGCGAGTAACCCAGCGGAGCCGCGCCCCCCCGTCCCCCGGGTATCCGCAGCTCCGAGCACGCCCACCGCCGGATCCTATCTGCCTCAAGACTTCGCCGCTCCTACTCCGGGAGCGGGGCCGAAGCCCACCTTGGCACTCACCCACCGATGACCCCGGCACCGCTTGGCTCGCTTCGGCTCCTCTCCGCGCGCAGCAACAACTGGGCGGCAGCTCAGCCGCACGCACTCAGCTTGTCTGCGGCCGACTCCTTAGTGCACGCCTGCCCCACGCGCCTGAGAAAAGCGGGTTTGGACAGGGCCGGACGAAGCTACACCCACCGGTGCCGGCTGGGTCGGGACAGCGGGCTCAGTTGGGGGATCCGTTGCGAGATTCCGACGCCATTGCCACCGTCGCTCGCACAGCAACCGGGAGGAACCGGTCGGGTAGCTCCAGCCGGTCCCGGGGGCCTGGAGCAGTGTGGGCGAAGAGGCAGGGGCTCTGCCCTACGGAGTGGGCACGATGACCAACCCAGGCTCTGCCCCGCGGGGGCTGAGCAACTGGATTGCGGCTCAGGGGAGCTCAACGAGCGGGGAGGTTCCCAAGGTGCAGGCGGAGGCGGAGATGTGGGCGAACCCAGCTGGCAAAGTAGGATGCTACTCTGGCGCGCAAAGCAGGGCTAGGGCTGAGTGTGAACCCTTAATTAAACCGCGACTTGGTGAGATGCCGTTGGTCTCACATACACTACACACCCCAGGGAGGAGGCTGAAACCACAGAGGCTCCTGTCGCCTTCCCTTGGCTCTATTCGAACAATCCATGCACCCTCTTTAATAGGAGAAACAGCAGTTTTGCTGCTCCTAACCTGGTCTATGCCCGACTGAGCAGATAAAGGAGTCAAAAGTCATTTGATTACTGGAAGTGAAGGAAGTGGCCAAAGGACATCAGTCCAAGATCTAGAGCAGAGCTTCTGCAAAGTCTTCCAGCAGCTCCTGAAGCACAGAAATAGTGTAGAATTAAGGCAGAACACAACTTCTGAGCTCCCGGGATGATTGGAATTTGAAATGTGCCTTCACAAAATAGCTGAAAAATGGTAGCTCTTAGAGTCCCCTTGAAAAGGAGGGAGCTGAAGGTGGTGGTTTCTTTGCAACAGACACACACACACACACACACACACAGAGAGAGAGACACACAATTTATGTATATGAAAAGATCTTTTGAAATATAGAGAAAAAAATCTGATAAAGCTAGAGTATTTGTGGCCTTAGCCAGGTGTTGTGGCCCAGTGGCAGACTCCGACAGCGAGGGGCCCTATGAGTCGGCCCTGGAGGATGTAGAGGACCCTGGACAGGGTTCCGACTCCGAGCAGGGTGCAGAGAGACTAGTTGGCCACCAGGTGGCTCCTGAGCCTTGGACCAGTGGGGAGGAGACAAGGGAGAGTGATCCAGAAACCAGCAGTGAGTTGTTCCTGGATGCATGCCATTGAAGAGCTACTAGTCAGGAGCAATTACGCAATTACAGGAGGTAATTGTGCCCAGCTGATGGTCATTAGGCTCCTCTCCAGACTATAAAAAAGACTGCTTGTGACACGCCCTTCTTGCAGAAGTCAACGCTTCGACTAAAGAGAACGTAACTACCTTGGCAGGCTAGATTGCTGCCAAGGTTTGTCGGACTTGCTACCAAGGTCCTTATCTGTTTGTTTTGCTTGGCTTTCAGCCACCGAGATTCTGGTCTTGCTAATTAAAGTACATTCTAGTAAAGCTTGTCTCGGCTTTCATTACTGGACGGAGGAGGGGGTCAGAACAGCCAGGTATTAAAGAATGTGACCCTCTCTCCATTTCTTCTTTGTCAGCGATAGCCAGAAAAGCCAATGCAATTCTAAGGTGCTTGAAACTCTAGAAAAAGTGTAGAGAAGAGCAACTAGGATGATTAGAGGACTGGAAACTAAAACATGAAGAATGGTGACAGGAACTGGGCATGGCTAGTCTAGTGAAGAGAAGTCATGAGAGCAGTCTTCCAATATTTGAGAGGCTGCCACAGAAAGGAGGGGGTCAAGCTATTTTCCAAGGCACCCAAAGACAAAAACAAGGAATGAATGGAAACAGATTAAGGAGAGAATCAACCTAGAAATAAGGAGGAACGTTCTGACAGTGAGAACAATCAATCAATGGAACAGCTTATCTTCGAAAGTTGTGGGAGCTTCATTACTGGAGGCTTTCAAGAAGAGATTGGACTGCCATTTGTCAAAAATGGTGTAGGGTCTCCTGTTTGGGTGGAGGGTTGGACTAGTTGACCTACAAGGTCCCATCTAACTCTGTTAATCTGTAAATGTGTAGAGAGTAAGGAAAATGACTTTGACAAGAATGTGAAGGAAGTCTTACCTAGTCAAAAGGGGATGAACATTTTTAAAGTTGAGAACAACCAGCTAACATTTAGAAGCAGCTCAGGCAGATATCTCCCTGATTCACTGAACCATAAGGAGGGGGGGGGGCAAGAGGAGTGATGGTCAGCACAAGCAGATTTACAAGTTTTTATGTCATAATCAATTTTTATAAAAGTCATTTTAACTTTCCCATAGAGTTGATTTCATGATCTATGTATGACACATTTTTAGAAACAGAATATGCCTGAGAAAATCTATTTTTCTCTCTCCATCAGAGGTGGGTTCCTACCAGTTCGCACCTATTCGGTAGAACCGGTTCGTCAAATCTACCGAACCGGTTAGAAGAGGTTCCACCAGTGGACCCGGAAAGCAGGCCACACCTACAGAAGAGGTTCCAAAAATTTTTGAAACCCACCACTGGTCCTTGGACATGATTATTCTACACTATCATGCTCATATTTATAAAACTCAGTGCCTCTGTGAAAGGTAAGGATGACTACTGCGTTTGTGGTGCAATCAGAACATTGCGTGTGTTGAAGTTGTTTTAACGCAAACCAAAGATGCCTTTTAAAAAACAAGTATACATCATATTCTTATGCATGACAGTGCTGTGTGTGAGGTAATTTAAGGTGGTTCTGACAAGTGCCGTCGGCATCTTCATATCCAGTCACATGGGCGGCAAGTCACTCTCATCCGGTCACATGGGCAGCAAGCCACTCCCATAAAGGAGGCCACACCCACAGAGTAGGTTCAAACAATTTTTGAAACCCACCACTGCTCTCCATCCATTCATGTTTGAACCTTGTCACCATTGACCTACATTTGGCAACATTTAGGAGACAGAGTAAAAGTTATTTTAGGGCCACTCGGGCACCTTGCATAAGGCTGTGGGGCTCCTGCAATTCTGTAATGTTCTAGGGAAAGGTAGACCAGCCTATAACGGGGCTGGTTCCATCATGGTAGAGATTGAGCCAATGGTGAGTTCCTACCTGTTCAGCCGAACCAGTAATGGTTTGGTGGCCTGGGTTGCTGGAATCGGCAGTGATCCAGGCCTGCCATGCCCCCAAACTGGTTCCCTGGTTGGCACCATCAGCGGCGTCTTCCTGTTTTGTGCAGCAAAGTACATACATGAGTGAACCAGCAGTAGTGCCAGCCAGAACCCACCCCTGTTGGCTTCATCAAATCCCTGGAATGGGTAAGTTGAGCGGTAGCAATGGGAGGTGCCCAGCCAAGGAGGGCCCGGGTGGGTAGCGGAGCACAGAGCCAGGGAAAGCCATAAGTTTCCTAGAGGGAATCAAAGCATTCAATTTTGCAGCCCGGAGGCCATGCCTATGTTTATAAATCCGGTGGACAAGTGGCGGAGGGAGAGAAGAGAACAACGGGAAGGAAATGGTGGGAGATAGGAAAAAATGCAAATGGAGGCAGTGGACTGTGCAAGCAGGGTGGGAGAGAGGGAGGAAAGCTAACCCAATCCTGGCTCAGGACAAGGGCAGAGGAACCGGCTGCAACCGCCCCAAACACCCCCAGAGGTGGCAGGGGCCATGGGAAATCGCTCGACACATTGCATTTTTGGGTGGTTTCAGGCGGCGGGGATCCTCACTTCCACATGGAGCCTGATTCTGGAAGTGGCCTGGGAATTGCGTCCAAAGCCTTTTCAACAAAAGCGTTTTTAGGCGGCAGCACCATGATCCCCTCCCCGATTCCAAAAAGGGTGCATGTGGAAGCCAAAAAAGTGCATTGCAAAAGTGGAACTGCCAGCCACCTGAAACGCAATGCACTTTTGGGCCTCTGCATGCACCCTTTTTGGAATCAGGGAGGGGATTGTGGCGCTGCTGCCCAAAAACGATTTTGTTGAAAAGGCTTTGAATGCAATTATCCAGGCCGCTTTGGGAACCATGTGGATCCCCGCTGCCTGAAATCACCCACAAATGCACTGCACGGAGCAATTTCCCATTGCCCCTGCCGCGCCTGGGGGTATTTTTTGGGGGGGGGTTGCAGCTGGTTCCTCCATTCCTCATTCCCCCCTTGTCCCGAGCTAGGATCGGGTGAGCTTTCCTCTCTCCCACCCTGCTTGCACAGTCTAGCACCTCCGCCTGCATTTTTCCTATCGCCCACCCTTTTCTTCTTGTTGTTTTCTCTCCCCCCCCCCCCCGCCACTTGCCCACCAGATTTATAAACACAGGCGTGGCCTCCGGGTTGCAAAATTGAATGTTTTGAATTGATTCCCTATGGGAAACTTATGGCTTTTCTACACCCTAAATCCTCCGGCAATCTATTTTGGGGAGTTTTCCCCCTCTTCCCCTCCCCCTCCTCTGTCAGAGTCCCAAAAAATTTTGCCACCATTTTGGTGGACATGGCTTGGTGGGGGTGTCATGTGACTGAGTGTGTGTGAGTGACATCAAGTTGGCCACACCCACTCAATCACATGCACCCTAGCCACGCCCATAGAACCAGTAGTAAAAAAATTGAAACCAATTCCTGGACTGAGCCACTGCATTTATATGAAAAGAGCCAACCCAGAATCCAAGGCTTTGAGTTTTAGGCCCCAACTCAACAAGTCTGTTTGTAATTTGTAATGTTTCCTGTATGCAATCTATGACAAATTGACCAGTGGTGGTTTTCAAAATTTTTTAGAACCTCTTCTGTAGGTGTGGCCTGCTTTGTGGGAGTGGCTTGCTGGCCATGTGACTGGATGGGAGTGGCTTGCCAGCCATGTAACTGAGTGGGAGTAGCTTGGCAGTCATGTGACTGGGTGGGCGTGGCCAACTTGTAATATGTGGTGAAACTCACTTAACATCGCTCTTGTTTAGCAACCAAAATGTTGGCTCAGAAATTCTGGCATTTGAGCACGCAAGTCTTAAAGCTGTCAAGTTACAAGACCCTTGTACCCCTAACCCTTTAGAAAAAAAGCCCCCAGGGTTGTTCAAACTTGATAGCTTTAAGACTTGTGGACTTCAACTCCCAGAATTCCTCCTCTCGCTCTTCATCTTGATGATGTGTGGACGGGCAGGGGGAGGGAGCTGGAACCGGTTCTTAACGACACTGTAGATTTGTAAAACTAACCTCTATAGAAGAGGTTAGAACTGGCAGGAACCCACCCCTGAAATTGACACTATCTCTCCTCTTTTACAACATTATATATTCAGGATTACCTTTTTTGGGTAGATAAAAAAAATTTCTAAGATCACAGGATGTGATGTTAGGTGGTTGCCACAACATTGTGACCAAACCTTTTCCTGTGCTATGGGTATCACATAAACTCACCATCTTGATTTTTTTTTTTACCCTTCCCTACAAATACTTCTAAAGAAATTCAAGGCAACGTTGTTGAAATGCAATGATTGTGCAATAGAATTAGGTAGAATAGAGCAGAGTTTTATTCTTTATTTAAAATCTTTTTTAAAAACTTCTCATGTTCAAATATCGTTTTCCCCCCTTGAATAGCATGGGGCTTTTTGCTACATTTTGTCCCCTTCAGGTCAACTTCTCTCTTTCATACGCAATCTCTTTTTAAAAGGGTTGTGTTGCATATTTGATAGTGAATTCATTCTCTCCTTGTCTGTCATCAAATATCATCATTACAACAGCCAAAAAAATAGGTCCTGGAGGGAAAAATGTGAAATGAATTGTTGGATGTAACTGGATTATTTAATATGGCATGGGGACAAGTGAATAGGAAACGATTTTCAACAAAACACAAAGGTGCATTATTTACACTTACAAAAGCTACTTTGAGTAAAATCTTCCAGTTTCCCCTTTCCTGCTAGGCATGGTCTATTGTGTAATTACAATTTTTTTGATGATGTTTTCATCTTCTGCAGGGATTGGATTGTAGGGAGTTTTATCAGCCAAACCCATGGAGAGAAGAAAGATAGGCATATAGAATCCATCCAGGGGTGGGTTTCTCGCCCTGTTCCAACCAGGGCCCGCCGCGAACCGGTTGAAACCAACCCCTGAATCCATCAAGGCAATCTCAAATGAGGTCTAGGACAAACAGAAAAAATGTTGAGGGCCCTAAAAAGATCCCTAAAGGGATCTGACCCAGATGAAAGAAGACCAAAGATCTCTGATCCTGAAGTGAACAAACTCGTAATTCTTTCCAGCCTTATTTCCTTGCTTTGGCTGGCTTTTCATCTCACATTATCTGATTTTGATTTAGCATGTGTGAACCCAACAAAACATGGTTTCATAGTTGTGCTAAGCTATAGGTTGTGCAAACATGTCTTGCTGAATTTGTCTGTATATTTGAAGCCACTTGGCTGTAACTCTTAAAATTCATGTGCATATTTGTAACACCTCACTAATTCTCCTGCTACTTAGTTGAGTTAAGGAATCCAAAGGAATTTCTAAGATCAGTTTGTTTCTCTATTAAGGAAAGGGTAAGCCATCATGTGAACCCTATGCCCTTTTATTAGAACACAGAATAACAGAGTTAGAAGGGACCTTGGAGGTCGTCTAGTACAACCTCTGTGTGAGCAGGAGACCCAAACCATTTAGAACAAATGGTTGTCCAATCTCTTCTTTTTTTTTTTTTTTAACAGAACTTTTTTTATTTTTCTTTAAAAAAAACAAAACACAAATATGTCATCATTTGTCAATCATTAAAACATTGAAGTACAATTTTTTTTGTGTGTGTACCCCTCCCTCCCTCCACCCCCCCACCCCCCCTCCTCCTCCCCCCCCCGACTTCCCAGAACCCGTACACGGTATAGAATTTTAACTAACACAGTCTAAAATCTATTGAGAAAAAAGAAATAAAGAAATTAATGACATTCTAGATTGACCTTAGCTTCTTCTTACTGAACTAACTTTAAACAATTTAAATCATTTCTGATCTTAAGCATAGGCTAACTGGAATTTCTTAGTCCCGTATTTATTTTGTATATAGTCAATCCATTTTTTCCAGTCTCGTTTATATCTCTCATTTGAATGATCTTTGAGATATGCCGATATTTTAGCCATTTCAGCTAAGTTTGTTACTTTCAATGTCCATTCTTGAATTGTAGGCAAGTCTTCCTTCTTCCAATATTGCGCCACCAACAGTCTTGCTGCAGTTATCAGGTGCAGAGTCAAATTGGTCTCTACCACTGTAAAGTCAGTACATATACCTAGTAAAAATAACTGAGGACTAAACTTTATCCTTCTTTTAAAAACATTTTGCATGACCCACCATATTTTTATCCAAAATGCTTTAACCTTTTGGCAGGTCCACCATATATGATAATATGTAGCATCGAGAGAACCACATCTCCAACATTTAGGCTGTACATTCGGATACATAGAAGCCAACTTTTTAGGATCTAAATGCCATCTATAGAACATCTTGTAAAAATTTTCTCTCAGATTTTGAGCTTGTGTAAATTTCACATTTCTTACCCAGATTCTTTCCCATGTATCCAACATTATTGGTTCCTCAATATTTTGAGCCCATTTTATCATACAATCTTTAACTAATTCTGTTTCCGAATCCATCTGTATCAATACATTATATATCCTCTTTATATGCATTAAGCTTTGATCTCTTATTTGTTTAAACAAATTATCCTCAACTTGAATAAAACCAATTTTTTGATCTATTTTCCACCTAGCCTGTAATTGCCCATACTGGAACCATGTTTGAACTACCTTCTCCTCTTTTAATACTTCTAAAGATTTTAATTGTAATACCCCCCTTTCCGAGGTAAGAAGCTGTCTGTAGGTAATTCTGTCCTGTTTTTGTGCTGTATTCATATTTTCAATTGCGTGTCTAGGAATTGCCCACATGGGTATCTTGTCATTTAATTTATATTGATATTTCTTCCAGACCCGCAATAAAGCATTTCTTAAAATATGACTTTTAAAGTTCTTATCCAATTTTTTGTTGAATAACAGGTAAGCATGCCAACCAAATACCAGATCGTGTCCCTCAATGTTCAATATTCTATCATTGGTTAAGTGAATCCAGTCACTAATTACAGATAATACCACTGCATCATAATATATTTTTCATCTTTACCCTCGGCTTCTTTCCTGCCCACACAAATTTGTTGATACCCTTCTGCCATTCTAAAAGGTTCGCATCTTTTTTAAGTATAGGTAACATTTGGAAGAGAAATAAAAATTTTGGTAAAATGTTCATTTTCACTGCCGCTATCCTACCCAGCAAAGATAAGTGCAATTTCTCCCATTTTTTCATCTCTGTCTGTATGCTATGCCAAAGTGGTTCATAATTATGCTTATATAATTTCCCATTTGAAGTTAAAATGTTAACTCCAAGATATTTAACTTTTTTAACTACCTCACATCCTAGCATCACTCCTAATTCTTCCTTTTGTTTAATATTCATATTTATAGCTAATATTTTGGTTTTTCCTAAGTTTATTTTAAAGCCCGACACTTGACCATATTGATTAATCATATTCATTAAAACCATACTAGATTCCTGCGGTTGTTCCAATATTATGACCAAATCATCCGCAAAAGCGCGGACTCTATATTCTTGCTGCCTAATCTTGATCCCTTTTAAACCATCCAAGCCCCGTATTTTATTCAACAATACTTCCAAAGTTATAATAAACAATAATGGGGACAAAGGACAGCCCTGTCTTGTACCTTTTCCAATTTGAAAAGAGTCTGTTAGACTTCCATTGACTATAATTTGTGCTGTTTGCTGTTGGTATATTGCTTTAATTGACTGTAGAAAATTATCTCCTATCTGCATTCTTTGCAGTATCTTCAACAGAAATTGCCAGTTAACTCGATCAAAGGCCTTCTCAGCATCCAAAAATATAAACGCAGCAGGGATCTGGTTGTTCTTTCCCAAATATTCTAATGCATTAATAATTAATCTAACATTACTTTTCATCTGTCTCCCTTGTATAAAACCTGTTTGGTCCGTGTGTATCAATTGTTGAATGACCAACATTAACCTATTTGCTAATATTTTAGTAAAAATTTTATAATCTACATTCAGTAATGAAATAGGTCTATAATTTTTGGGTTGAGTAGTATCTTGTTCTTCTTTGGGTATCAAAGATATAAACGCTGTCTTCCAAGATGGAGGGACTTTACCTTCCGTTTGAATCATATTAAATAATTCTCTAAGAGGTTCTACCATTTCTAACTGTAAGTTTTTATAGTAAACCGCTGTCAAGCCATCTGTACCTGGTGCTTTCCCTAACTTTAATTGCTTAATTACCTGCAGGATTTCCCCCGAGGTTATTGGTTGATTCAATTTTTGCCTGTGTTCTTCTCTAACTGAAGGTATTTTCTCTTTGTCTAAATATTTGTCTATGTCTAAACCATTAATTTTATCCCCTTTATACAGTTCTGTAAAAAATTCCCAGAAAGCCTTTTGAATCTCTTCCTGTTGAAACACCTCCTTCCCTCTGTAAAACAGTTTAGATATGTTTCGAGTTTTCCTTTTTTTCCTAATCTGATAAGCTAACCATCTGCCAGGTTTGTTTGCATTACAAAAAGTATTGTGTTTTGCATATAATAGATTAGTAGCCACCTGGTCAGAGATCAACATGTCAAATTGAGATTTTAATATGTTAATAGCTTCCTTAACCTTTGTATCGTCTGGGTTCATTGTTAACTCCAGCTCTTTTCTCTTAATTTCCTCTTCCAGTTCTGTTCGTTTTAACCCTTGCTTATTTCTATGTGTTTTATTTATATTCATCAAAACTCCTCTCATATACGCTTTGCTTGCGTCCCATACAAATTCCATAGATGTACCCTTATTCATATTCAAAACAAAATATTCAGATAATAATTTTTTACAATCATTAATATACTTTTCATATCTAAATAAGTTTTCATTCAATCTCCAAGACCTTCTTGCCTGCACTACCCTTCCCAATTCCATCCAAACTGGATTATGGTCAGAAAGGACCCTAACTGCAATCTTTGTTTTCTTGACCCTAGAAAGCAAATCGTTAGTGGTTAGGATAAAATCAATCCTTGAAAGGGATTGATGCCTGTCCGAGAAGAAAGTGAAGTCATATTCCTCTGCATTTCTTTCTCGCCAAATATCTCTCAATTCAAAATCATCCATAATGTCAAAGAAAGATTTGGGTAACTTAGCTCGCATCTTGGTATTTAGGCGGGAAATCTTCTTATCTCTCTTAGTGTCTATCACTCCATTCCAGTCACCCAATAGTATACAGGAACTATAGTCCCACTGTACTAATTTAGCATGAAGATTTCTATAGAATCTATCTTGCTGTTGATTGGGAGCATAAATTCCCAAAAGTAATGTCTTTTTCCCTTCTAAGATTAAGTCTAAAGCAATATATCTTCCGAAGGGATCTGCTTCTATTAATTCAGCTTTCATATCTTTTCTTAAGTATACAACTATACCATTCTTCTTTTCCATAGCAGAAGCTGCAAAATGTTGACCAAGTTTTGAGTTGATCAAATATTTTTGATCAGTTGACTTGATATGAGTTTCTTGCAAACAAATTACATCGTTCTTAAACTGTTTGAGATAATGAAATATTTTCTTCCTCTTCTGTGGAGAGTTCAGTCCATTGACATTCCATGTTAAAATCTTAGTTGTCATTTTTGGTTGGTTGAAGCATTTTTAGAGCTTCCTGCACGGCCTGTTTAACCTTAGGTCTAGCTCCTCCCATTGCTTCCAGATTTGTTGTTGTAGATCCTTGATCGATGGCCGATGATTGTTGATGCTGTTGCTTTTTAGCTTGTTTCTCCATACGTCTAGTAGTCATGCGGCTAGGTCTTGGTTCCATAGCACCTTGCACTTCTAGAGAAGAAAGATGCTCCATCTTGTCTGATGGTTGTGTAGTTTGCTGTCTATCCTGTCTTTCTTGTGGTCTTTCTCTGGGTCCAGATGGTGCAGGGTGTCCGGCCTTCAATATATTATAATAAAAATCTCGGGCTTTCCATACAGAGTTGAGGCGGTACCTTTGCTTATCAAATGTAAATATGATGCCAAATGGTGCATCCCATCTATACTGTATCTGACGATTTCTGAGTTCTTCGACCAAAAAAGCGTAGTCTCTCCTGGCTCTTAACATTGGAGGTGGTATCTCTTTCAAAACAACCAGGTCTTGACCGCCAATTTGAAGCTTAGTGTTATAAGATGCTTGCAGTACCATATTTCTAAACTCTCTTGTAGTAAAATATATAACGATGTCTCGAGGAAGCTGCTTCTGCTTTGCCAGCCAGGAGTTGACGCGGTAAGCTTTGTCAATTTGCCAGCCTTGATTGGTCCCTGGTCTTCCCATCAGGCGGTCAAAAGCTTCCGATAGGATCTGTTTCAGGTTCTCCTGTTTCTCCTCACGCAGCCCCCTTACTCTTAATGCGAACTCCATTTGTCGGTACTGTATCATAATAATTTCTTTTTCAGCATTTTCCACTTTTTGTTCCACCACCTCTGTTTTCAATGTCAAGTTAGCATTGGCATCATTAAGAACCTCTAAAGTATCTTCCACTCCAGAAATATGTTCTGTTAATACAGTTACAAGACTCAGCATATCGTCTCTAATTTTATCAACCTTAGCCTCAAATTTCTCATACAACTCCTGTTTAAGTCCTTTTATTTCACTTTTAATTTCATTTTTAATTTCTTCTTTCATTTCTTTTATTTCCTCTTTTCTCTCCTCTCTATTATCTCTAAATTTATCTTCCATTTTAATTGTCTGTGCATTAAGAGCCTCGCTTAGATTACTCAGAAAAAATTCTTTCGTTAACACATCCCCAGCAGGGGGCGTAGGAAGCGGAGGCTGCAGCTTTGTGCCAGGCACTGAGGATGTGCCCCTGGAAGTAGAGGGTGACGACTTCAAGTTAATATTTGGTTTTGAGGCCATTTCAAAATTTATCTGCCTGCAGTTAATAAAACTCTATTGCCTAAATAAGCAGCTTTAAAAAAAAGAGGCTTTTATTTTGAAGTTTAAGGCTTGGCAAAACTTTCAGTGAGTAAACATTGTAACAAGACCATTCAGCAGATTCATCACCATTTAACTTCCAAATAAGCAAGGTTAATAAAGGAGTAAAATTCTTCTATTGTGAAACCAAAACAAATGATAAGCAATCTCTTTTGTTTTGCATTCTTTTGAGGGTTTGCATTGTCTAGCAAAAAGTGTTCGTTATTACCGGAGAAACCAGGCTGCTCGGCGCCATTTTAGAAGCCTCTGTGTAAATAATTTTTCGGAGGAGAAAAAGAAAAGAAGCTAAAATGTTGATAAGCAATTAATGTCCACAGTGAACGGATCCAGCTCGTGATAAGAATAAATCAAACAAAGCTTAGAGCAGAGTGGGAGAGACCTACTTTGTCCTGCACAAGGCAGTTTGAAGTTCCCAGCACGGACAGCCGTTCTGCCTTGGGCTAGCCCCCCTTTCCTTGCAAGCACAAAAGCTGCAAAAATCGAAGAGCATTTGCCAGCAAAACAGTTTCTTCTTTCCTTCTTGCCTGAAGGATAAGAAAACCTGATAAGACGTCAGATGGAAGATCCTCTAAACAGGTACGTAGCCAGGAATTCGGAGGCAGCTGATTTTTTGCTGCTTCCACCAGTAGGCTCCTCCCAGGAAGTCCCAATCTCTTCTTGAAAATCTCCAGTGATGGGGTACCCACAACTCAGTGGTGGGATTCAAATTTTTTAACAACTGGTTCTGTGGATGTGACTTGGTGCTCATGTGACTGAGTGGGCGTGGCCAACTCGACTTCACTCTTGGCAAGGTGGGACAGCACAGGCGGGCTGATGCTGCAGAGACAGGGTGTTTGGTGCTATCGGCAACCAATATGCATTTTACAAGCCTTTGTAGTGTCCTGCAGTCGTGTAACCGATTTATCACATTTTTGCCACAAACTAGCATTCACTGCCGGCTTTGGGCAAAATTGTCCTATATTGAACAGTGGGTTTGCTTAACCAACCAAGTCACATCAGATCTATGGTGTTACTTAACAGCTGTGATCTCCAATATGTTCCAATAGCTCCTTTGTATTTTGTATGGCTAAATAAACTGGTACAACACAGGCCTTATCAGTAGTTTCTCTTTTTGTTATCCTTTCTTATTCCTTTCTTAAAACAAAGGCAGGATTAGATTATGAAAAATCAGTCTGTAAACTTCAGTCATCAGGCACAAAATACGCAATGGCATTTACTAAACTCACAATGTAGCATGTATTATTCATAAAGCATATTATTTTTTTACAAAATTAAACAAGGTTGGTTGTTTTGATCTTCAACATATAAACAAAGATCTTCAGAGCCGCCCTTATTTAGGCAAGATAATAAAACCACATATATGCCTTCAAAGAAAATAAGGCTTAGCAAACATAGCTTGCCTCATTCGCATGCTTCTCCATATAGTTGAAAGCATATTCATCAACATCCACCAAAACGAAGGCGCAAGCCTAGCTTGCCTTCGCCTCTGCCACCAGCGGTCAGCCGCGGGAGGAAGGTAAGTGAAGAAAGAAAGCAGAAAGATGGCAGAATTGGTGGCAACTGCCGTGACGGTTGGGGTCTCACCATACCTGGGGGTATGCAGTGGGTGAGTGTGGTAGCAGCGGCAGCAGCAAGAACAGCAGCAATGGTGGTGACAACCATGATGGCAATGCCAGAATTAGCAGCAATGGCAGTCCCAGCCATGGCGGCCCAGCATCAGAAGGCGCCAACCGGCCATGGTGCACTCCGCTGTGGGACATGGCTAAGGACGTGTTACACATGCCTAGGCCAGAGAAGCGGTTCTCCTTAACAAGCTCCAACTGCTCCAAGTCTGGGTTCATGGGCGCTGAAAGTAGCAGCATTTTCCAGCCATTTTTGAGCCTGGGAAACATCAGAAAATGGTCAAAGCTGGTGCAAGCAGCCTCCAGCTGCTGTTCTTCCCTGACCAGAACTGAGCCAGCAGCAGGCGCTAGAGGCTGCTCATGCCAGCAAAGATCAGAAGCTAGAGCTTCTTGCACTGAAAGAAAAAAGGCAGGTAGGCCGGCCGGCCGGCCTGGGAGTCTCTCAACTGGGGCTTTCCATAGAGGCAGCAGGTAGGCCGTCCATTTTGGGAGTCGACCTGGGAGGGGGGGTCACCTAGCTAGCTAGGCCGTGCGATGGAGACATGGCGGCAGTGGTGGAGCTAGCCAGGCAAGGCCTGGAATGGAGGGTGCTAGTTAGACCACGCACCACATGCAATGGAGACACGGGAGTGGCAGCGGAGCTAGCCAGGCTAGGCCAGGGATGGAGGGGGCACCTAGATAGCTAGGCCATGTGCCGTGTGCGATGGAGACACTGCAGTGGTGGAGCTAGCCAGGCAAGGCCAGGGATGGGGGGGGCAGCACAACAGCCTAGGTCAGCCCGGGAGTCGGCACTTGACTGGGGCTTTCCACAGCGGCAGCAGCAGCAGCAGGTACGTCAGGTAGGCCAGCCCGGGAGTCAACTTGACTGGAGACTGCAGGCTCTCACTCACCCAGGGAGATCAGGGCCATGGCAGAAGGCAGGCAGCAATGGTAGGTGAGCAGGTGAGATGAAGAATGACTGGGTGGGGTTGGGCAGGGCAGGTGGTAAGGGGCAGAGGCAGCCAGTAGTGTGATTTGCCAGTTCTCTGAACTGCACAAAATCGTAACAACCGGTTCACCTGAATTGGTTCGAACCGGCTAAATCCCACCCCTGCCACAACTCCTAGAGCAAACCATTCCATTGATTAATCATTGTCACTGTCAGGAAATTTCTCCTTAATTCTAGGTTGGATCTCTCTTTAATGATCTTGCACCCATTATTTCTTGTCCTACCTCAGGTGCTTTAGAGAATAGATCAACCTTCTTTCAAACTGGAAAATATTCAGACAGATATAAATATTCTCAGATGACAATGTTATGAACACATTTTGGAGAGTATATCTAATGGCACGTCATTTTAAAGACAGTAGTAGTTCTGGCCTGATTTATATCAAAAATATCTTTAGTTAACCTAATTAAAAATAAATATTTAATTCCTTTCTTGTTCTGTGATAGAAATTTTTGACAAGAAAAATCTCACAGATCTTCAAAGGAGTGTGTAATAAAATCCTTCATAGTTAGCTTGGCAGAATCACAGAATATCAACCAACAAGAGGGGCTTGAAAAGTTTTCACATGAGCATATTTTCTTCTCTTTTCATTTTTGGTTGATCATGGGATCTTGTCTTTGACTATGCATCTTATTTTGATGTCACACTTACTAATGGGTTGATTGACCCAACTGTTATATACCCATGTAATTTTCAATACATGCACTGAAAGTCCTTTTATCTTTCTATTATTTAACCATTTTTCCTGAGATTGAGCTTTACAAAAGAGGAAAGGCAAAAAGTAGTTTCTCGTAACCTTACTCCCACTTTTTATGTTAGTCATCTCCCTTCTATTGTTTTCCATTTTGCCTCTTGCATTTGGTCTCCTGCTTCATCATTGACCTGAGAAAGTAATATGACACATTTGCAAGTTTGAAGAAATTAGTGCAGTTTTATTTACTTATTCAAAATTTCCCACTATAAAATGTGGGAAACATAAAATGTTGCAAGATTGAGTTTTTCTGTTGAGTTCTTTCTGTCTTAGAAAAGATGTTGAATGGTGCTGATTAAGATATCATCATTATCTCTAAGTTGTCTTCAGTGGTGGGTTTCAAACTTTTTTAGAACCTATTCTGTGGGCGTGGCTTGGCAGTCATGTGACCGGGCAGGTATGGCCAACTTGACATCACTCATGCACACTCAGTTACATGGCCACCACCCCCAAGCCATGTGGCAAAAATGTTTGGAACTCCTATGAAAGAGGGGGGAAGAGAGGGGAAAACCTCCCAAAAATAGACAACTGGAGGATTAAGGGTCGAAATTAGGGAGATCAGAGAAGGCAGGACAGAGAGGAATCCAGTAGAAAGCTATCACACTTTGAGGAAAGAACTTTGGGAGATCGGTGGAGGCAAGATAGAGGGGAATCCAGTAGAAAGCTATCACACGCTGGGGGAAAATCTTTGGGAGATCGGTGGAGGCAAGACAGAGGGCAATCCAGTAGAAAGCTATCACACGCTGGGGAAAGTACTT
This sequence comes from Thamnophis sirtalis, assembly GCF_051295495.1. Lineage (NCBI taxonomy): Eukaryota > Metazoa > Chordata > Lepidosauria > Squamata > Natricidae > Thamnophis > Thamnophis sirtalis. The sequence continues at coordinate 53,869,644 of NW_028261390.1, read as the reverse complement.
TGGGAGATCGGTGGAGGCAAGACAGAGGGCAATCCAGTAGAAAGCTATCACAAGCTGGGGAAAGAACTTTGGGAGATCGGAGGAGGCAAGAGAGAGGGGAATCCAGTAGAAAACTATCACACACTGGGGAAAGAACTTTCGGAGATCGGAGGAGGCATGACAGAAAGGAATCCAGAAGAAAACTCCTGACTTGCCTCTGCTGTCTGGTGGATTGTGCCGCTGGACCTCTCCATGCTTCTCCGTTCACCACCTCCACTCCCAGGTATGGGACTTGACACCGAATTGGGCTAGGATAGTGCGGACTGGTGAGAGGAGTGAATGATGGAGCAGCTTCCAGATGGGCGCTGCGTTCCGGAAGTTACTTCTGGGTCCATTTCACCATCCGGTTCTCCCGATCCAGTGCGAACCGGCAGAAACCCGCCACTGGTTGTCTTCCAAATAAACTCTAACAAGCATTTGGTGCATGTTGTTGGGTTCTGCTTCATTGGCATTTGAGATGCACAAGTATTTTGATACCCAAACCAATAGTTCCCATGGAAGGATAATTGTTTGTTTAACTACTTACTCATTTGATAGAAAAGGAACTCATCAGATTTGCAGATGTCACCAAGCTGAGGGGAATAACCAACACTATAGAAAATAGACTAAAGATCCAGAAGGATCTTGATTTGAACACTGGGCCCTATCCAACAAAATGCAATTCAATGGTGACAAAAATAAGATTTTATACTTAGGCAAGAAAAATGAAGTGCACATGTTTAGAATAAGTGATACCTGGATCAACAATAGTGACTGTCAGAGGGATCTAGGAGTCCAGCTGTAAGGACCTGCCTGTCTTCCTTTCCCAAGAAAGTATAGACTCCTGAAGCATGGTATTTCAAAACAAACCTTTTATTGAGAAGTAGTAATAGCAGAACAGGTGAAGCAGATTCTAAATCCCTTCCCAAACTATAGAGTTAGAAATAGGGCTGTAGGATCCCTCCCTCCAGTCCGAATGTGGATTTAGCCAATCCACAGGTGTGAAGATATTTATTGTAACGGCTGTCTTGAGAAACAGATAAGGAGTCGTTCCCAGGATCTTCTTCCACTTGCAGCAAACTGAAACAACCCACATGGCTTTCCCTCCTTCTTACATTTCAAAGAAAGTGAGAAAACTGCAAGGCACTTAGACGCCAGGAAAAAGGTTATAAAATTACAGCTTATCCCCATTCTCCCCCCTCTCTCCATTTGAATGGCAGTATCACATTAGGGATCTGACACCAGCAGTGTGCTGGTACCACCAAAAAAGCTAATGCAGTCCTAGGCTGTATCAACAGAGGAATAGTATCAAGGTCACATGAAGTGTTAGTACTGCTATATACCCCCACTGGTAAGATCACACTTGGAATGCTACATCAAGTTTTGATCACCACAATATAAAAAAGATGTTGAGACTTCGGTGCATAGAAGAGCAACAAAGATGATAAAGGATATGGAGGCTAAAACATATGATGAACAGTTGCAGGAACTGGGTATGTCTAATCTAAGAAAGAGAAGGACTATGTGTTACATCAGTGGTGGTTAACCTGGTCCTTACGGCCCACTAGTGGGCGTTCCAGCTTTCATGGGGAATGTTAGGGGTTTTGTCCGATACTGAAGCACTTTCCTTTTTTTAAATTTAATTGACTAAAAAAATTCATAGCATTATTTAAAAACATTTCCATTAGGTTTTCATAAAATCGCCATTACTGTGGAACTGGTGGGCGGTTAGAAAATTTTACTACTAACAGAGATACAAAAGTGGGCGGTAGGTATAAAAAGGTTGATTACCCCTGTGTTACATGATATCAGTCTTATAATATTTGAATGGCTGTCGTAGAGAAGAGAGGGTCAACCTATTCTCCAAAGCATTTGAGGGCAGGATGAGAAAAAATGGATGGAAGTTATCAAGGAGAGAGCCAACTTACAATTAAAAAGAAATTTCCTGACAGGGAGGACAATTAATCAACTTTCCTCCAGAAGTTGTGGGTGCTCCATCACTGGAGGTTTTTAATAAGGGATTGGACAGGCTATTATCTGGAATAATATAGGGCCGTGATGGCGACCCTATGGCACATGTGCCAGAGGTGGCACACAGAGCCCTCTCTATGGGCATGTGCGCTGTCAGCAGCTGCTCTTCTGGGCTCTGGCGCGCCCATGCATGCCAGCCAGCTGGTATTCACGCTTGTGCATGCCAGAACTCAGAAGACAGCAGATGCCTGGTGCGCATGCACATGATGGAACCCAGGAGAGCAGCTGTACACCACACACACACGCACACCGGCCAGCTGCACTCTTCTGGTTTCCAGTGCTCTGGCATGTGCCACATGTGCACATAGGTGCATGCTCCAGTTTCGGCACTTGGTGCCCAAAAGGTTAACCATCACTGGTATAGGGTTTCCTACTTGAGTGGGGGCTTGGACTAAAAGACCTCCAAGGTGCCTTTCAACACTGTTGTTCTGTAATTCTGATTTATAACAACAACCTGGAAGGATTGGAGAGAGACAGAAAAAGAGGGAGGGAGAAAGAGAGCGAGAGATCGTGATTGGCCCAAAGTTGCCTTGTTATAACACTATTTTGAATTAGAGTCTATCAGAATGGTATATATCAGTGATGGCGAACGCATGCATGCCCACACCCATAATGCTATGTCCTCCCCCCCATGAGTGCACAACACCCCCCCCCCCAGTGCTTGCCACAGGCCTCACTGAAGCCTCCAGACTTCCTATAGGCACTACTTCTGAAGGCAAGTTCTTCCATTGGTTGATTGCTCTCCCCATTAGGACATTTCTCGTTACTACATTGCTTTTCTTCTTGGTTAGTTTCCAATCATTATTTGTCTTGCTTTTTGCTGCTTTGATCCTCTCAGCTTTGTAGAGCCCCTCAAATATTGCAACAGTGCTATCATTTCACCTCTAATCATTTTCATTAGACTAGACACGCCCAATTCCTGTAACAGTTTTGTATGTTTCAGCCTCCAGCCTCCTAATCAGAGGTGGGTTCCTACCAGTTCCCACCGGTTCAGTAGAACCAGTACATCAAATCTACTGAACTGGTTAGAAGAGGTTTCACCAGTGGACCCGGAAAGCAGGCCACACCTACAGAAGAGGTTCCAAAATTTTTTGAAACCCACCACTGCTCCTAATGATTCTTGCTGTTGTTCTCTGCACGTTTTTTTCAAAGTCTCAACATCTTTTTAATATTGTGGTGACTAGAACTGAATGCAGTATTTGAAGTGAAGTGAAGGCTTTATAAAACAGTGGCGCAGTGGTTAAATGCAGCACTGCAGGCTACTGCTAGATCAGCAGGTCAGAGGTTCAAATCTCACCGGCTCAGGGTTGACTCAGCCTTCCATCCTTCCGAGGTGGGTAAAATGAGGACCCAGATTGTTGGGGGCAATATGCTGACTCTCTGTAAACCGCTTAGAGAGGCCTGAAAGGCCTATGAAGCGGTATATAAGTCTACTGCTATTGCTGCTATTGCTATTCACGTGATTTTGATTCTATCAAAATCTATTAATGCCTCTATTAATGCATTCTATTAATGCAACCTAGGATAGCATTGGCTTTTTTGGTTCCACCACAAAACTGCGCTCGACTAAACCGAGCCCGACTAAACCGCGTCGCTGACGTCATCAACAGGGCGACAACAGCGCGGAGACAGAAGCACGCTGTAAACCCTAAACCTAAAATTAACCCCTAAACCTAAACCTAACCCCCCTAAACCTAATCCTAAACCTAACCCTAACCCTTAACCTAACCCTAAACATAACCCTAACCCTAAACCTAATCCTAACCCTTAACCTAACCCTAAACCTAATCCTAACCCTTAACCTAACCCTAAACCTAACCCTAACCCTTAACCTAACCCTAACCCTAACCCTTAACCTAACCCTTACCTTAAGTTGAATCGGCTTGCTTTCAAAGCGCTATTTAAAGCACCCTTCTTTCTCCGCGCTGGCTGTTGTCGCCCTGTTGATGATGTCAGCGACGCGGTTTAATCGGGCGCGGCTTAGTCGAGCGCGGTTTTGATGGGTCACGGGCTTTTTTGGCTGCTGCTACTGCACACTGTTGGCTCATATTTAAGTGATTGTCCACTAGGACTCAAAGATTCTTCTCTGTTACTGGCATTAAGCCAAGTTTCACCTAGTCTGTACTGATAGTCAGTTTTTCTTGCCCAAGTGTACAACTTTACTTTTATCTACACTGAATTGCATTTTGTTAAATAGGGGCCAGTGTCCTAATCTGTCAAAATCCTTTTGGATCTTGAGCCTATCATCTAAGGTATTGGTTATTCCTGCCATCTTAATGCAAATTTGATGAGTTCCCCTTTTTATAAAGATATTGAAGAGTACTGGGCCCAAAATGGAACCTTGGGTTATTGTTGTTGTTAGTTGCGAAGTCATGTCCGACCCATCGCGACCCCATGGAGAACGTTCGTCATGTCCTTCCTGTACTCTACCATCTTCTGGAGTCCATTTAATCTCACACCTACTGCTTCAATGACTCCTTCCAGCCACCTCATCCTCTGTCGTCCCTTTCTTCTTTTGTCCTCAATCTTTCCAGCATTAGGCTCTTCTCCAGTTAGTCCTTCCTTCTCATTAGGTGCCAAAGTAGTTGAGCTTCATCTTCAGGATCTGGCCTTCTAAAGAGCAGTCAGGGTTGATCTCCTCTAGGATTGACCAGTTTGATCGCCTTGCAGTACAAGGGACTTGCAGGAGTCTTCTCCAGTACCATAGTTTAAAGGACTCAATTCTTTGGCGCTCAGCCTTTCTTATGGTCCAACCTTCACAGCCATACATTGCAACTGGAAAAATCATAGCCTTGACTATACATACATTTGTTGGCAGGGTGATGTCTCTGCTTTTTAGTATGCTGTCTAGATTTGCCATAGTTTTCCTCCCAGGGAGCAAGTGTCTTTTAATTTCTTGGCTGCAGTCCCCATCTGCGATGATCTTGGAGCCCAGGAAAATAAAATCTGTCACTACCTCCATTTCTTCCCCATCTATTTGCCAGGAATTGAGAGGGACGGATGCCATTATCTTAGTTTTCTTAATGTTGAGTTTCAAGCAACTTTTGCACTCTTCTTCTTCACCCACATCAAGAGGCTCTTTGGTTCCCCTTCATTTTCTGCCATTAGAGTGGTATCATCTGCATATCTGTGGTTGTTGATATTTCTCCCAGAAATCTTAATTCCAACTTTTGATTCATCTAGCCCTGTCTTTCTCATGATGTGCTCTGCATATAAGTTAAATAGGAAGGACAACAATATACAGCCTTGCTGGACTCCTTTCCAATTTTGAATCAATCAATGGCTTCATGTCCAGTTCTCACTGTTGCTTCTTGACCTGCATATAGGTTTCTGAAGAGACAAATAAGATGGTCTGGTATTCCCACGTCTTTAAAAACTTGCCACAATTTGTTGTGATCCACACAATCAAAGGCTTTAGCATAGTTGAGTTTGAGTTTCATTTTATTTATATGCCGCCCTATTCCCGGCGGGACTCAGGGCGGTGCACAAACCCAAGGGGGGGAAGGGAAAGACACAAAAACTACAAAATACAGGGCATTTAAAAACAACCAACAGCCACACGATTCGAGAGGGGAAGGGAACTCATCAACCCCAGGCCTGCCGACACAGTCAGGTTTTAACGGCTTTTCAGAAGGCCTGGAGAGAGGTGAGGGTCCGAATCTCTGCGGGGAGTTCGTTCCAAAGGGCCGGAGCTGCCACAGAGAAGGCCCTCCCCCGGGTGGTAGCCAGATGACATTGGCTGGTAGACGGAACCCGGAGGAGGCCTGCTCTGTGTGATCTAATGGGTCTTTGGGAGGTAATTGGCAGCATAGTCAATGAAACAGATGTTTTTCTGGGACTCCCTAGCTTTCTCCATGATCCAGAGTACATTGGCAACTTGAACTCTAGTTCCCCTGCCTCTTTGAAATCCTGCTTGTACTTCTGGTAGTTCTTGATCCACATAGAACTGGAGCCTAGCTTGTAGGATTTTGAGCATAACTTTACTAGCATGTAAAATGAGTGCAATGGTGCGATAGTTTGAACATTCTTTGGCATTGCCTTTCTTTGGAATTGGAAGGTAAACTGACCTTTTCGAATCCTGTGGCCACTGTTGAGTTTTTCAAAATTGCTGGCAAATTGGATGCAGCACTTTTACTGCATCATCTTTTAAGGTTTTGTATAGCTCAGCTGGAATACTATCACCTCCACTAGCTTTGTTGTTGCTCAGATTTCCTAAGGCCCATTTGACTTCACATTCTAGGATGTCTGGCTCTAGAACCACCCCATCGTGGTTATCAGGAATGTTAATCTTGTTCTTGTATAGTTCTTCTGTAATTTTTCCACCTCTTCTTAATCTTGTCTGTCTCTATTAGGTACCTGCCATTTCAGTCTTTTATCATGCCCATCTTTGCATGAAACGTTCCCTTCATATCTCCAATTTTCTTGAAGAGATCTCTGGTCCTCCCTAGTCTATTGTTTTCTTCTATTTCTTTGCACTGTTCATTTAAGAAGTTATTCCGATCTCTTCTAGCTATTCTCTGGAATTCTGCACTCAAGTGGGTGTTGTTAAGTAAGCTCCCCGTTGGGAGAGCGAGTACATTCAGCGAAGCGTTGTGAGAGCTTTGTTGGAGAATACACAAACCAGCATACAGAGACACTGCAGTTTAAATAGGCTTTTACTTTCATGGAAATAGAGGTATCAGAGTCCATCAAACTGTCCAAGTCATACACGGATAAGACAGTCAGTCAGCAATGTCTTTCAGTTAGGGGATAATCCAAATAACATAGTCCAGTATCATATAATCAGTTCAGTACACAAAGTTTGCTAACAGTTGCAAAACTTACAATAGCTCACGGCACTTCCAGATCAGCCCAGCATCTAACAAACAGAGAGAGCTAACAGTCCTTCTGGCTCCCTCTTATGGCTGATTGAGGAAAACAGCAACCAATCACATTTTACAGTATGCTTTAAAGAAACAGGTACAACATTGTTACATGATTTATATATTGCCAACCCAACCGTTAGATTATATTCCTAATATTCTCCCCTTTGGGTAGGACAATATATAAATCTTACAATCTTAATCTGTATTCCTCGCAACAACGTTTATGCTTTATATTACCTTGGGCCTTAGTAAAATGATCTGCGATGTTGTCTTCAGACATACAATACTCCAGTGAAACTAATTTACTATTCACACTTTGCTGTACATTCAGATATCTTATATCTGTGTGTTTTGACCTAGTTTTTACAGCAAGATTGGATGCCATCTGGATTGCTGCTTGATTGTCTTCATAAATAATAGGCTCTCGTATGTTAATTTCCATATCAAGCAGCAGTTGTTTATAGCACACCAAGTCTGTACATAATAATGACAGACATGAGAATTCAGTCTCCATTGTCGATAGGCTTAAATGTTTTTGTCTAATAGACTGTGCAGAGCACAGTCAATCTGATTTCTGTGTTGATCGTCTGGTGATGTCCATGTGTAGAGTCATCTCTTGGATTGTTTGAAAAAGAGTGTTTGCTATGACCATCATATTCTCTTGACAAAATCTAAGTATACTATGTCCACAGCATTTCATTGATCCACTAATTTAGTCACCTTTGTTGAAGAATGAAATAGATTTCTTTGCATTATCTGTTTTTGATGAATTAATGTTGGCTTCTAGGTATAATTTTGCTTGCTTCTAAGTGTTCACAGGTTTCTTGCCTGATAATCTTTTCCAAGATCTTCAGGTCTTGATGTCAAGCTCACTGGTCTGTAATTTCCTGGATCTGTCCACGCTCCCCTTTTTTGAAGATGGAAACTACATCAGCTCTTTTCCAGTCCTCAGGCAGTTTCCCAGTGCTTTGAAAGATAAGTTTCAATGGTTCTGAAAGCATGTCTACCAGTTCCTTCAGTAATCTGGGATGTAGTCCATCAGGACTCAGTGATTTGAATCCATCTAGAGCTGGCAGGTGTTCTCTTACCTTATTTTTGCATGTTTTAATTTTCATCCCTAACCTATGATTTACTCTTCTGTTTTTGATAATTTGAGTAGTGCCTCCTTCTTTCCCATCTTATCCAGTGGTGGGATTCATTTTTTTTTACTACCGGTGCTGTGGGTGTGGCTGGGTGGGCATATGACTGGGTGGGTGTGACTGGGTGGGTGTGGCTAGCTCAACATCACTCACATCAAGGGGCACCTCGCCCAGCACCTCTCCTCCCAGCTACTCCGTGTCACACCCAAACTTAACTAGCTATAGTTATGTAAAAATGTTGTTCATCTTTTTTTGACTTTATTATCTGCATCTACATACTATAGATGTAGTTTCATGGATCACAGGCTTTTCAGGGGCTGCCACAAAGAAGGGGGAGAAATATATTATCCAACGAAGCAGAAGGCAAAACAAGAAGTAATAGATGGAAACTGAACAAAGAAAGAAACAGCCTAAAACTAAGGAGAAACTTCCTGACGGTGAGAAAAATTAACCAGTGGAACTACTTGTCTCCTGACATTCTGGGTGCTCAATCACTGGAAGTTTTTAAGAAAAGACTGGACAGCCATGAAATGGTATAGGGTTCCCCCCACCACAAGTCCCTTTTAAGTGTTATTCTGTTATTCTGACACCTTTTCCAGGCCCTCCACTCAGATTTTGGCATCCTCAGTTTTCCTGCTTGAGCAGGGGGTTGGACTAGAATAGCAATAGCAATTAGACTTATATACCGCTTCATAGGGCTTTCAGCCCTCTCTAAGCGGTTTACAGAGTCAGCATATTGCCCCCAACAACAATCCGGGTTCTCAGAAATCCCTTTCAACTCTGTTATTCCTGAAAAACACACACACACACACACACACACACAATTTAAGCAAATTTCCTTTTTTTGGAAACCTTAGAATTAGAAGGTACCTTGGAGCAGTGGTGGGCTGCAAATTTTTTAACAAATTCTGTGCTCTAATGACTGGCTGTGCACTCTGCCAGTCAAAACGGGGTGCAGGGGTTAATTACAAAATGTGGGCATTGCTTTATGACATCCAGACCCAGTGAGCAAGGGGTGTGAATTGCACAGAAAATACACTTTTGTTTGGTTATGCAGAAATATCTCCAAAGTCAGATGTATACTAAATGTAGACTGACTTTTAGCTACACATCTTCCTAGCAAACAGCAAAATTTGAAGCTCCAGATAAAGAGGATTCATTTTAGGATGAGTAACCGCAGTTTGCATGCTGGAGGTCCCTAAGGAAATGCTTGAAAACTCTGTATTTTAAAGAACATTTGAGGGAGGGGTGCAGAATAGCCCTTCTCTGCCTGAGGCTGTAGAGACCTGGCACCAATCAAAACACTGTTTGTGAAGCAACTGATCAACACTTAGAGGGGAAAGCCACTAGTATATGCAAATAAGAGCAAACCCCACTCTCTTCTAGTATTGATGATGTTATCTTGTTTGCAGGGACGTGCAGTCAGGGGAGGCAGAGCCTCACCACTGTCATGAAAAGAAAAAAAATGTAAAAGGAAAAAGGCTGAGCTAGTTGCTGCCAGAGTCTCAGTGGATGACTCTGCTTAGTGCTTAACTGTTTAAAAAAGCCTCCCAAAAACTACAGGAGGCAGGAGAATGAGGTGCCTCATCTAGTCTGACTTTATGATCACTCGAGCAGAGCTAAGCAAGGGTTAAAAGCTGAAAAATTCCTGACGTAATGAGGCACGTCGTTCTCCTGCCTCCTGTAGACGGCGTTTTTTTAGAGGCTTTTTAAAACAGGTAAGCAGAGTCATCCACACGGTGACTCTGGCAGCAACTAGCTCAGCCTTCAGCTCGTCTTTTTCCTTTTACATTTTTTTTCTTTTCATGATGGCAGGCAAGAGCAGAGTTGAAATCCTCTTTGAAACAGCTGGAAAAGGTACGTGATTGCATGCAGAGCTACATTGCCTTTTCACACACACATACACACCTCTGGATAAAAGTATATAAGCCCAGCTTCACTGATTACAAGTTTGAAAAGGCAATGTGGCTCCACCTGCAATCAAAGGCTCGGATCGGAAGGCAGCAGGGGAATGGGGGGGGGTATGGCAGAGGAGCTGTTTTCAAGCCATTGGAAAATATATCCAATCCAACTTCTTTGTTTGTGTTTGTTTGAGATTGAGTGAGAGGGATCCAACTTCTTTGTGTGTGTGTGTGTCTGTTTGAGAGAGGGGGGAGGGAGAGAGAGAGGGAGGAAGGAGGGGGAGGGAGAAGAAAAAGAATGATGGAAAATTTTTTTGCAAAGGAGAAAAACAAATGCTGTCGCTTTAAATCGGAACTGAGCATGCCTGGCTGTGGAATTCTGGGCGTTGAAGTCCACAAGTCTTAAAAAAATTTGAAACCCCTGTGTCAGTGGCCACCAGCCAAAAACCTCACTGCATGCCACTGCTTGTTTGGTAATGAAACATCTACAAGAAAACCATCAAGCTCAGAGAGCACAAATGACTCCACAGTTCAACTCTGAGCTACAAATATTCTCTTCTAACGTTTTGGTTATAGGGACTCAGTGCCTGCATTATATGAGATGGCTCCCAGTGGATTTCATTCTAAATTTTGATTTCTGTAAATAAGGAATGTAGAATTATAATGGCTGAGTATTTGAGCCTTCATACATTAAAAAAAAATACAAAGCTAAGGGATAAACAAATAAAAAAGATTTGAAAAAAGAAAAGGCTCAGGAAAGAAAAAGAGTGTAAGTGTAAGAAAGAAAGAGGAAAAGAAAGAAAACCAAAAAGGAATGACTTACAAGTTTCTTTGGTACAGATTGCATTGGCATCCTTCAGTCTCAAAAGACTATGGTATCATGCTCTGGAAAGAGGTCAAAGCTGGAATGTCCTCTCCAGCATGAGGCCTGGATAGATTAATATGGAGGATAGACTGTTACCCAAGCAGCAGATCCCTCTCTCCACGCCGCTGAAATAGTCCAATGGAACGGCAGAGCCAATATGATTGGTTCCAGATGCGTCACAGGAGTTACCAGAATGTGGTTGTACACAGTCACAAACTGCTTCCAGGACTCTGGCTCTGGATTTTGCCTCATGGTTGACTCCTGAACCCTTTTCCAGTAGTGGATATAGCCACACGGCAGTGGAGGTTTGTAATCAGTTTCCCTTCTCCTAGAAGATGATTCTGCTGCTTTATCTATCATTGGAGCGTAGAGCCCTCTTCTGCCTTCAAAACCGTTGACTGCCTTTTCCTGTAACCCTGGAAAGGGGCCCTTACAAGGTGGTAGCAATAGCAGCTAGACTTATATACCGCTTCATAGGGCTTTCAGCCCTCTCTAAGCGGTTTACAGAGTCAGCATATTGCCCCCAACAACAATCCGGGTCCTCATTTTACCCACCTCGGAAGGATGGAAGGGTGAGTCAACCCTGAGCCGGTGAGATTTGAAAAGCCGAACTGCTGAACTGCAGTCAGCTGAAGTAGCCTGCAGTGCTGCATTTAACCACTGTGCCACCTGGGACAGCTGGACCAAATTTTTTTAAGGAAGTGTTACTCCTCCATCACTCACCCTTTGTCCTGGCTTGTGACAGGCAGAGCCTGGCTTCCAAAACGTTGGGCCCAGGATGATGGGTACAGATATAAGTACAAAATATATCAAATTTTTACTCTAAGATTAACATTTGTCTACATTATTTCCATAATCCCATATCTAATCATCAAAGCACAGATGAACTTTTAATTTCAGTTTCTCACAAAAAGTCCAGTAATGATTCATATCGCTTTAATCACTATTTGTTAAGGAAACCATAACTGATATATTTAATTGCACAAAAATAAAACAGGAATGGAAAATCCTAAAATGTGGCAGGCTTGAGCCCCTAATACAATGGCTTCCAAGCTCGACAGGCTTCCCACCCTCAATAGAAGTGTGTGTCGTGTAATGAAAGTAACACAGGGGGTTCATCAGATACCTAAGCGCTCTCACCCCTCCCCCAGGGGGACCCTTTGGATTAGCAGGGTATTTATCATGAATTGTTTAATTAGTCTTCCTGCCTTCACATTCCAGCTTTTTACCCACGTAGCTTCTGACAAAGGGTACCCTTGCCAGTGAACTAAGTATTGTAATTAACCCCCATACAACCTGGTCTAGAATGTTTTTTACTTCATAATGGTTTTCCCCTTGCACTACTATAGGAGGAAGTGGGCCCTGGGTCCAAGGCCTTAACCTAGATCCCAAGGCCAGTTTTAATAGGCTACAATGAAACACAGGATGTATTTTCCTTAGAATGCTGGGGAGATTAAGCTGAACTGTCATCGGATTGATTACTTTCACTATTGGGAATGGGCCTGAGAACCTAGGTCCCAATTTCTTGGTAGGCAATCTTAGCCATATATAGTTGGTGGACAGAAAAACTTTGTCTCCCACTTGGAAGAGGGGATGAAGGAAACAATGCTTATCTGTCTGTTTTTTATATTCCTCAGCAGCGTCTGCTAGTGCTTTCTTCATATTCTCCCAACTCTTCCTCAAAGGCTCCATCCACTTAGTCACAGTCATCGAAGAGGGGAGGCTCTCTGGGTAGTTCTGGCATGGGGACAAATTCAATGCTGCTGGTGACTTGGAAGGGGGTTAGTCCGGTACTGCTATGCACAGTGTTGTTATAAGCCACTTCTGCAAACGGCAATAAGTCTGCCGAGTTCTCTTGCTGGTAATCCACATAGCATCGTATATATTGTTCCACCATGGTGTTCACTCTCTCCTCCGTGGCATTAGTACTTAGATGAAAAGCTGAGCTAAGTCCTTGTGTGGATCCGACTGATCTCAAGAATTCCCTCCAGAAATTAGTTGTGAACTGGACTCCTCAATCCGAGATGATTCAGCGGGGAATTCCATGTAGTCTGTAGATGTGCTTGATGAACAATTTAGCTGGCTTCTTCACAGAAGGCAGTCTGGAGCAAGCAACGAAGCGTCCTTGCTTGGAAAATAAGTCAATTACTGTCCAAATGACTCTGTTTTCCCCATCTCTGGAAGTTCAACTATAAAATCCATTGCCATGTCTTCGGAAGGTAAACTGGGGCTTCCTAATTGTTGAAGGAGCATTTTGTGAACAAATTGTGCCTATTAGGTTTATATTAGGTTTACACAAACACACACATACTTTGTCATTGTACATTACACATACAACGAAATTCACATAACACCCAGAGACCAGTCACAACACCCATAACAATCCCCAAACACCCACCAAGAAAAAAACTCCGCCCCTGAACCACCCGAACATCCACATAGCAGACCAAGTAGTACTGACCAATAGCTCACTGATGGTGACCTTTAGTTCATTGTTGAGTGCAATTATAGCTCTGGGATAAAAACTATTCAGAAGGCGTGTGGTCCTAGTTTGAATTCTGTATCTTCTGCCAGAAGGCAACAGTCTAAAAAGATTGTAAGCAGGATGGGAAGAGTCTCTGAGGATGTTATGCAACTTCCTCAAACAGCGAGATGTGAAGATGTCGTCCAGGCTGGTAACTGGAGCCCGATGCTATTCTGGGCAGTTTTAATAATTCTCTGTAGAGCTTTTTTGTCTGCTGCAGAGCTGCTCTCATACCATGCAAGAATGCCGTATGTCAGGACACTCTCAATGGTGCTGCGATAGTGGGACAGAAGTAGATGCTGAGATAGATTTATCTTCCTTAGCATTCTCAGGAAGTATAGCCTCTTCTGTGCCTTCTTCACAAGCATGTTAGCATTCATGGCCCATGAGAGGTCCTCTGAGATATAAATGCCCAGAAATTTAAAGCTACCAACCCTCTTCACCTCCTCGCCATTTATGTACAATAGTAAATGTACATCTCTCTTTTTCCTGAAGTCAATTATAAGTTCTTTAGTTTTTTGGGTGTTAAGTGTAAGATTATTTTCTTTACACCACAATGTCAGCCTTCCTTCCTATAAGCAGACTCAATGTTCTTATCAATGAGCCCCACCACTGTCGTGTCATCCGCAAATTTAATAATTGTGTTGGTGTTATGCAATGAGGTACAGTCATGTGTGTACAAAGAATAAAAGGGCTTAGCACATAACCCTGGGGGGCTCCTGCACTTAATATCAGAGTAGAAGAATGGTGAGATCCCATCCTTACTGACTGTGGCCTATCTGTCAGAAATTCCTTTATCCATAAACAAATCCTCTGATTTACACTTCTTTATGTAACTGGATACTTGATTTAGTTATTGTAGGCCCATTTTGTGTGAATTGGAAGAGTTTCCAATTCCATCTTCTTGAGTACAGGTTCCCCACAGAGCTATTTCTTGAGTTCGTACCAGTGGTGGGTTCCTACCGGTTCAGACCAGTTTGGCCGAACCGGTAGTGGTTTGGTGGCCTGGGTTGTTGGAACAGGCAGTGACCCAAGCCTGCCATGCCCCCGAACCGGTTCCCCGGGCAGTGCCACCATCTTGTTTTTTCAACTTTCAGAACAATTTTAATTGCACTGTGTATCAAGCATGCACGCATGGAGCACGCACACAAGCGAACCGGCAGTACTACCCACCCTTGGTCCCTACTGTTTATCTTGATGACCCATGACTGCTGTGCCAAGTCTGCTATGAATTATATTGTGAAATATGAGGATGACACAGCAGTGGTGAGTCTTCTCTGGGATGGTAGTGGAGATTCTTATAGGAAGGTGAAGACTTTGATGGACAGGTGTAATAAAATAACCTGGTTCTGAATGTTAATAAAACAAAGATCATTGTTGATTTTAGAAAGAGCCAGCATAATCACACTCCACTTTCTATCAAGGCTGCAGCTGTGGAGATGGTCAACAATATTAAGTATTTAGATACAGATAACTAATAACCAGACTTGGTCTCTTCATATGTTATTTTTAATGAAGCATAGAAATCAGCATTTGAATTTCCTGCATCAGTTGAGGAGAGCACATCTTTCTCCTTATATCCTGGACACTTTTTACAGAGGCATGAGAGCGTTTTAACAAACTGTATCACTGTTTGGTTGGTGCTAGCAGTGCCTCAGATAGGTCCATAGAGTGGTAAGGACAGCTGAGATTATAGGAAGCTCACTTCCTGATATTCAGAATACTGCTTATAAGCACTATGTGCTCAAAGCATTGTTAGAGAGCCCACACACCTACTTCATGGTCTGTTTCTGCTGCTTCCCTCTGGGAAGAGGTTTTGAAGTATTTATAGCAGCAGTACTAAATTCTGCAACAGATTTGTTCACTATGCCATCTTGTAAACTCGCAGGATTCTTTTCCCCCCGCCATGTATATGTATACATTCGAACTAAACTGTTATGGTTCTGTGTGTCATATATGTTGGTGTATGTGGCTATTTGCATAATGGTTATCCTTTGAGAGCTGAATGCAAAGAAATTTCATTTTAATGTATGCTGATTAGTGTACATTTAAAATCACAGTAAAATTCTATTGTCTTCTATTCATTTTGTATTTTCTATTTTGTTTATAGTACACTGCTCACAGTCAGTTTGGACTTGGGTGGGACTTAAATTGAGTTAATTAATTTCATTTCTGTAAAGGCTTGATGCTCTTTAAAAAGTTCAAAGGCAGGTCTGGTTATTTCACTCTATTCTCATCAATTCCTAGATTTATTTGATTCATGAATATATCTGCATTTGGTTGTATTGCAGGATTTGGTTTAAATAGATAAGATTGTATTTATTTACTACTTTCTGAGTTGAGAACAAAGCTTTGTTAAAGTGTGTGTGTGTGTGTAAGAGATAGATAGATAGATAGATAGATAGATAGATAGATAGATAGATAGATAGATAGATAGATAGGTGGGTGGGTGGGTGGGTGGGTGGATGGATGGATGGAAGGATGGATGGATGATATTGAATGATTAAAAGTTGATTTGTGTTTGATGAGATATATGCTGCATAAAAATCTTAGGTGGTGGTAATGGACCAATTCTAGTAAGTGTAATCAAAATCCTATCATCAAAAGAATACAAAATAGAGGGGAAAAGTAGGATATCATAATGAACCGGGGGGGGGGGGGGTTAAGATTTTTTTTTTAGTTGAAATTATGTCTAGTTCAACAGATTTCAGGTCAATTTTTGCTTTCTTAGAACAAAGAAATGCTAAAAACAGCTTATTTTCCCAACAGACTGATGCCAATAGAATTTTAGCATCCGATAAAACCAAAAGGGCCTTAGCCAGGATTCTAGCCAAGAAATATAGAGCTTCAACAGCACAAGAGAACAAACAGATCCTCTTTGTAGTCAGAGATACATGAACCTTCCAACAGCATTTTCCACATGAACATGGACAACCCATCAATCTTTAGGGCTCCTGCTGGAAGAATCGTATCTCCTATAAGTGTGTCCAATACTTGAGGATGGATGGATCTGAAGTAAAACTCAATTTGCTTCCTCATCCTTCAAATTCTAGCAAAAAAGCTGGGAGTCTTGAATATGTGGTTGCTGTTTTCTTTTGTAAACAAAGGCTACAAAATTTAGTTTTTATTTTGACACACAAGATGCAATTATAAAATCCATACATAATTGTTTTACAAGGAAAAGGTCATTCCAAGCTTCCTTTCAGCTACATTTAAATAAAATCAAATTACAAGATTTAACAAATGTTCTGAATTTAATTTTAATGAATCAAATTTGTCAGAAGCAGTACGTTTTATGAAATTAATATCTTGTAAACTTCAACTTCAAGCTTTATATTTCTCCCAAAATGTTCTCTTAAGTTGAGAAGCTGGTCAAAGGAGGTTGGCAGCATGAGGAGAAAATTATTAGAAACACTTGACTATCCATACTGCCTTCTTTCTTGGAACCTGCTTGTCAGGATACCATTCCCACATATTCATCCTCTCAACTTTGGGGAAATAATAAATGTATTCTGGACTTCAAACATTTGTTTTGGCCACTCTGCAACAGCTAAGAAGTAAGTTGCCAAAGATTTGCTTATTATTCAACACACACAATTTTGCTTTTTATTTTAAAAAAAAGACACTTGATATTGCATTGTGTTCCTTAGGCATTGAGGATAGAGAAGAAAGGAGCACCTTGAGTATAAATTTGCTCTTAAATATGTGGAGCTAAAAAGAACCATAATTCTTGTCTTAATCTTCTGTGCACTCCTCTATACGCATCAAGTGAAGCTGCTTCGTATTTCAAAACGCTAGTTTCATAAAGCTGGTTTTCAGGAAAATCTATTTCAGTCTGTCATTTTGGCAACATGCAGTTTTTCCAGCCAAAGCAAAAAAAGAAATACTCTTCAGTTGTTTGACATATAATGCAAAGAAAATTGTTGCACAGTGAATAGGCTGGCAGCTGGAACTGAAGCCTACTGATTTCTACCTTGATACTTAAAACGCTGAAGAGCAAAGATAAGCTCCTGACTTTTTGTTCCTTCAAACTTTCAACTCTTTCCTTGTTATGATCAATTTCTGATTTAAAAGTTTAAGATTTAGGATGAAAACAATTAATAGAAAATCTTAAAGGATGGTCCATTTTAGTTAGATGAAATGCATTTTAAGCCATCTCCTGGGGGTAAGTTTATCCTGATTATTTATTTTCCTGTAAATCGGGGGGAAAATGGCAAGAAGAGAGGTGCTTCTCAAGAACTTTTCAAAATTCTCTGTTCCAAATTCTCTGGCAAAACGAAGTGTGAAGGAAGCACAGATTCATACAGGAAAAGGGTTTTAAAGGTAGGTCACTTTTCAGAAAAGCGACACTGCAGCTCTGTCCAACTGTCAATGGTTTCTTCTTTTAAAAAAATCATTTTTCAAAATACCAAGGTTACAAAGCTGACACTTGATCCATTTTTCAAGCCAACTTACACCCTTGTCAATAGATTTGTTGTTGATAATTTAAGTTTTAAATAAATATTGGTATGCCTATTTGGCATCTGTCTGTCACTGACTGCCCTTTCTGTTCCAACTGTTCAGTCTCCCACTCACAGACTGCTAGTCAATTCGATTTCCACAAATGGTAAACCTGTCTATCTCCAACAAATCTTTCTTCGTGGATTTGGATTCTGCGCTGTCTTGGCATATGTCTTTCTCATCTCCGTCAGGAGTGGTCAGAAATTGGTCAGAGGGGCTTGTCACCAGTTGGGGGGCTACATTTTCCTTTGGTTGCACAGGCTGACTGGTCACTGAATCAGAGAAGCCTTCCTCAGTGGAAAGTCCTGTGTAAAATATAAGCACAAATTCATTTTGTTGTCTTTATTTAGATCACTGTAGCTACCCACTCAAAAAGACTCTAGTTCAGTGTCTACCAATAAAATATATTTCAAAGGGGAGGAAAAAGGGGAATCCAAGAACAACAAACACCCTTATGGCATTTTCAAGACTAACAAATGGATTGCAGTCTTCTTCATCTGATACAAAGCTGCCATCACACTTTTCATTGGGTTTTCTGCAAACAGTGCAATATAAGCACCTTGTCTCAGGGAAGACACAAGACAACTCAAAACTACTTTGTTTGGGTTTTTAAGAATTCAGTCATACATTTTCTTTGGTTTGCTAATGATAGTGTTCCATACTAAGTCTGATTCTTGGGTTCTTTGATGACGTATGATTCCATTTTCATGTAAGACCTTTCAGCCAATAAATACGCAAGCATGAAGGTGTATAGGCATTCATGACGTGAAGTCTTGAATGTGGTTTGAGTATCCTTAGCAGGTAGAACAACTCATTACACAAAAATGTAAGATGAAGCTTTGTCTCCATTATCATAACAATAGGAACTCTTAGCACAGGACAGCATAAAACATGTGTTCATTCAATAAGGGACCTTTATAATTAGAGCTTGTAATTATGACCACTAATTTGGAAAAGCTTTAAAGATCACATTAAAGAAATACATCTTATTGAAGCTGGTGGTCTTTAATCAAATAGGAAACTTTCCAATCAGAGATGTAACAAATGGGAGGAAAGGGCCATTTTCCCCCAAATTAGTTGGAGGTACCACTTTTTACTCCAATCTTGGAACAAATGAGATTAAGTGACACTGTTCTTGCAGCTTGCTTTTTTGTTTGTTTCCTAGATCACTTATTATCTATTTATTCCTGCAGTGAAAACTGAAAAAGCAAATTAGAAAATCAAATGGAAGGTACAATTATCATTTGCTAGAGCCCCTTGAAGAGAGGAAGGGGAAAGAAAGAATATGCAATTACTTACCATATTTTTCAGACTATAAGACGCACTAAATATTTTAAAGAGGTAAATTAAAAAAAAAGTTTTTGCACTCTTCAGACCTCCCAAACCCTTGGCACACCTAGTTTTTTTGTGAAAAACATGGCCTGCAGAGAGTTTGAAAGGCCTGCAAAGGGCTCCTGGGGGCTGCCCCCCCCCCCAAAACGAGCAAAAAATGACCCATTTTTCACAAAAACAGCATGCATAGGCTTTGGGAGGCTTGTAGACTGCTCCTGGGGGCTGGAGGAGGGCAAAAATGAGCAAAAAATGGCCCATTTTTTGCTCATTTTTGCATTCCCCAGCCCCCCAGGAGCATTTTGCAGGCCTCCCAAACCCTCTCCACGTCCATTTTTGCAAAAATTTTTGCTGTATTGAGTGTATAAGACGCACCCAGATTTTCACCCTCTTTTTTTGGGGGGGGGAGGTGCACGTTATACTCCAAAAAATACAGTATGTTTGGGACAGAAAACCATTTTGGGACTCAGAAAATAATTGCTGCTTCTTTGACAGGTAATAGCAATAGCAATAGCAGTTAGACTTATATACCGCTTCATAGGGCTTTCAGCCCTCTCTAAGCGGTTTACAGAGTCAGCATATTGCCCCCAACAACAATCCGGGTCCTCATTTTACCCACCTCGGAAGGATGGAAGGCTGAGTCAACCATGAGCCGGTGAGATTTGAACCGCTGAACTGCAGAACTGCAGTCAGCTGATGTAGCCTGCAGTGTTGCATTTAACCACTGCGTCACCTTGGCTGTACACTCATATTAAAAACTGTGCCATGGGGAAGTTAGACTTTTGAACTGCATCCTGAATATTATGCCTGAAGTTTTTACAATGCAGATGGCAAAAAGTTGTGTTTCATTGAGCTTTGAAAATGCAAAAGTCTGCCTTATGAAGAAGAAAACTTAATGCAACTGTCAGAGAAGGGCATTTTATATTGGCTGCTGTGATGTTCATGGCTGATTTTGAAAATAATGCATTGCTCTGACTTCTTTTTTTAAGTGGGCTCACTTTTAGGACTGCTTGTATAAAGAAAGATGAAAAAACAGGCGGCGAGTGCACTTTCATTGTTTTATGGTGGGATTTTAATGTTTATTTTAATCTTGCCCTTAAAAATTGTTTCCTTGGCCAATTTTACTGTCTGTCACAGGTAGGGCCATGTAACCTATCACCTTACTTCCTTGCATGCCTGTGTGAAAAGCAAGTAAGGAAGGTATGTATTATCACTATTCTCTATGATGGTATACCTGATACATTTATGAAATATTTGCCTCATCAAAACACAAGGTAGTTGAAATTCTCATTGTGGAGTCACTCTATTCAGAGTTTGGAATAAACCCGTTATTCTTCTTTGATACTTCCTAGCAGCACAAAATTAGCTACTGTTTGTACTGATTGAGCCTTCATCAAGATATTCTGACTACCAAGATTGTTCTTTTTACTTCTACCGTGTTTCCCCAAAAATAAGACAGGGTCTTATTTTCTTTTTACAAACAAAATATGGCTTGGGCCTTATTATGAGGGGAGGGTTTATTGTTTTGGGGTTGCCGGGCGGCTGCTCTCTTGTGAGCAGGGCACAGCTTCATGGGCGAATGGCTGTGTTGCGCTGTCAGCGCAACAGCGCAACACAGCAGCCATGAAGCAACCACACTCATGAGCAGCCACCTGACTAACTCCCTTTCCAGCCGGGCACAGCGCCATTCACTGACCTAGGGGTATCGCCAAGCCGCGTGAGCACCCGTTTGCTGCCACCCGGTTCCTGCGGCTTGGCACCTTCGAAATGGCAGTGAATGGCGCTCTGCATGGCTGGAGAGGGGGGCTGTGTGAGTGGCTGTTCTGTTGTCGCTCGCGCGCCTCCCAGCCTCACGATGCGCTGGCCCAACTCTCTCCACAGAGCCAGGGGACCTCTGCTGCCGCCCCCGCCACATGGCTTTTTCCGCGGCTTCCAAACTGAGTCTTCTGGCAGTGGCCACTCTGGGCGTATGCTCTGTGGTTGTGGGCCAGCTGCCAGCAGAGTGTACAACCATAGAGCGTACGCCCAGAGCGGCCACTGCCGGAAGAGTCAGTTTGGAAGCCGCAGAAAAAGCCATGCGGCGGTGGCGGAATTCCCCTGGCTCTGTGGAGAGAGCTGGGCCAGGGCATCGTAAGACTGGTAGGCTCTGCCTAGCCGGAGGGTTGTCCAGGAGGCTTATTTGCAGGGGAGGGCTTATATTTTTGCCCACCAGAAAAACGTGGCATGGCCTTATTATCAGGACATGTTGTAATTTCGGGGAAACACAGTATGTAGAGTGGTCTGAGGACTCTGAAGCAATAAAAGGACTGCTGAGGGTTCATATGCACTTCAAACCCTGCAAAATTCATTCTTCTTAAGAGGAAAAAGTCTAAAGCTGGTTTTATTCAGAAGATTTAGCTCCTTAGATGCTACCAGTCACTTTATACTAAGTCAAATAAGATGCCTCTACTTAATACTGGAATCAGCATTTTGAAGTTTCACTTACCTTGAGGAGACTTGTACTTGCTCTGTGCTTTGCCACCAGATTTTCCTGGGGTGCTGGAAGGAGGTGGGTTGAACAACTTCTCCTCCATGTTTGCTTCTTTGACATAATGGCAGGACTTTCCCAGCAATACAATGCTGTTAAGTACCTTAAGTGATATTAAACTGAAAACAATAAGTGCACAGGATTAGATATCATGGCCTGAGTAGGTTCACCTCCCCCAGAGGCTTCCTCAAGCTGTTTATTAGGACAACACATAGACACTATTTTAATCTGCTGTGCATTAACTAGAAATGTAGAACAAACTTATTAAATTTGTGCCAGGGAGCCTGGATTCATTTTGGTAAAGAACTTGATGTGCGTTCAAGAAGGGGCTTCAGATGAGTTTGACTACCTGGACCAGGCTGTGTGGACAAATGGTCCTGTTTTTTGCAAAAAGCTGGCTGAGGCAGATGAAGAACCACTACCCAGCTACCAGTGCTGTTCTTAAAGATGAGGAGGCAGATGCTACTGAGTCCAACTTCAAGGAGGCCTCCCAATAATTATCATGCAGCATATTACCATCATATTCGAACATCAATACTCTGCATTATTGAGTGTGTTGGGGCAGCAGGGCAGGCAAACCTGCATTCACACAACTTTCCCTGTATTTCCACACTCAAGAACAGAGAGGTTTATACCTGCCATGTTCAAATCAACTGGATAAGAGTGTACTAACGATGATAAAATATTTTATTTTATGATTTCCCATTATTATTCATCATGAAATTCTCTCTTCAATAGTTTGCCAAGTCTGGAAATCTTAACTAAATCATGAATTGAGCACTGATACCAAGTTATGACATCAAGTGTAATTAGTGGAAAATTAATTCCATTAAAAGTAGCAGCATTTGCTTTCGAAATAAAGGTTATGGTGGGCAATACTTCTGTGAAATACATTTTACCCTCTTTAGAAATGTAACTTTCTAGAGATGGGTGGCACAAAAATTCAATAAACAAACAAACAAACAAGCAAATCGGAAGCATGTTTTAAAGTGGTAGTTGACTCTTGGAAAGAGAAAATAAACACATTAAGAACTTATTGTCCAACCTTGGAGACATAAACATCTTATCTTTTAAAACAAGAATTTTATGATTCTTGACGAATGTATCTTGTCTTTTTATCTACATTGAGAGCATATGCACCAAAGACAAATTCCTCTATTGGCCAAATCACATTTGGCCAATAGAGAGTTCTATTCTGTTCTATGTGGCTTTCAACTATTGAGCAGTTTGCAGAATTGATTATTCTAGATCAATCATGGATGACTAATAAATCATGGCATCAGTTTATTAATATGTGTATGTCTGTAAGTATACATATCTTGTACGCTTTTCTTTTCTTTTTTTCTTCTAATTTTGTGTACTCTTTTTCATCACATATTGTATTTAATTAATGAAAAATATTTTCTTAAAAGCTCAATGGACAAAGTATATTCAACCTGTGTGATTAAGCAATAATCATCATGATTAAGAAATTTTAGTTCTAAACATTTTATTTATATAGTAAAACCTTAAATCTTTGTATTTAATATTTTATTACCAACTCTATGGTGCTGATATATTCTTAATAACAAAATGGAACTTTATTGTAAGAACTTTTTATGTTTCACGTTTTGGTATTCTGATATACCTACAGATAAGCTTTACACAATTATTTGATTTACACTTACCCACAGCAGAAAAGAATTACACAGGAATAGGACAAGACCCCTTGGACTTTTACAGAACTTGTAACAACTCTGATAAGCTAGAAAGAGAAATAACAGGGAATTATTTCTGAGTTATTATTATTAATTATTTCTGAAAAGGCATGTGTCAGGCCTGCAGTTATATTCCTTTTGGGATCTTTGGCCTGTCACACTCTCTTTTATTTTCCTACGCTGTTTCATTAGTGTAGTAATTGGGAGGGGGAATAGTAAGGAGTAGAATTGTAGAATGTATTGTTGTCATCCCTTTCTAGAAGCTCAAGGTCATCTTTTGTCTCTGCACCTCTGCATCTGACCGGAACTAGATGGGTGGAAATGCCAGTGTGGGTGAAGAAGATTGGACCATGTGATAGATTTATAGGTGTGGGGATAAGATCATGAACTTTCAACTGGGTGGAATCCCAGGAAGCTTTACATTTGGGAGTTCCACAGATGTGCCAACATGTCTGTCTTATTAAATTGGAACTTTAAGGATAGCTCTGCCTTGGACTCTGATTTAATTCTGCATGATATTTGGAATGCTGACAGCATGAATGTGTAGTTGAAATTGTTTTAAGTTATTTTAAATATAATTTAACATTTAAGATACCCCATGTTAAATTATTTTAACAGATAGCAGAAGCACACAATTTTATTTCAATAACATACAATAACCACACTCTAACCCAGGACAGAGGGCCATCTCAATTTAACCTTAAAATCTTGTTCACCAAGTCCAAAATTACAGGATAGAGTTATCCAAATTTTAAAATAAGAGTCAATATTATTTTATTTTTATTAACTAAACATGCTCAGGAAAATATTATTTGATCCCCTGGGGCAATTTTCACTAGGTACTATGTGGGGGAAAAACATGACTTACTAAAACAGCCAGTGGAAGTGGAATAAAGCCCATTCTCCTGGATACAGAGTCACTGTAATCTGTATATGCCTGAAGGTAGAGAACAGAGAGCAAACTATGAAAAAAAAGCATTAGAACATGCAAAACATTGAAGTACTATGAAGTCTTGGAAGTCTGTTTACGGAATTGCAAATTACATATTATTACCTTACATTATTACATATTGCAAATTTATTTACTTTAAATTCAAACTCATAAAGGGAATTAAAAGTCAGTTCACAACTGATCAGCATATATTAGTGGTTCAGGGGCAGAACCTGGCTGAAAAAAGCCAAGGAAATTTGATGGGGTTAGTACTTTGAAGGGAGAGCATCAGGAAGCAATAAATCTGGAAGCCACCCTGAGCAGTTGAAGTAAATACTGGAAGAAGTAAATGGCCATCTATTTCCATAACTGTTGCCACAAAAGTGACAAAAATATGTCCATTTTGTCATTAGGAGTATTTTTTGACACTTCTAAATTATCTAATGGAAGGCCCTGGGATGGATCATACAAATTAACAGGTACAGCATTGAATGGTTTTAAAACTAGGTTTAATTACTTCCTATAATATTTTATTCTTAGTTCATTATGACATAAATAGTGCAAGTGAAAGGCATTTCCTAGGAATACTGGAAATTAAATCAGATGCTTGTGGCCACAGGGATGTCCTTGGAAGTTCAACTTCACAGAGATCCAAGTTACATATAGCAATAGGAATAGCAGTTAGACTTAAATACTGCTTCATAGGGCTTTCAGCCCTCTCTAAGTGGTTTACAGAGTCAGCATATTGCCCCCAACAATCTGGGTCCTCATTTTACCCACCTCGGAAGGATGGAAGGCTGAGTCAACCCTGAGCCGGTGAGATTTGAACAGCCGAACTGCAGAACTGCAGTCAGCTGAAGTAGCCTGCAGTGCTGCATTTAACCACTGTGCCACCTCGGCTCATCTATATCTACATATCTACATATGATGATTTCTCCAATTGCAATACTTTTCTAGTTTCTTCCTAATGTAAAATTAAGTTGCAAGCAAATCTAATTAAATGTGCACATTTCTCAGTACTGAATTTAAAAAAAAAAGATTTGTATAAAACTACAAGCCAACACTTACATTTTTCTGCCGACTGCTAACAAAGTCAAAGGCAAGGCTGGCTTTATATTCACTGTAAACCTGTGGACAGGATAACATATGCAAATCCTTTTATTAGCCATTTGACAGATTAATAGCAGACACTTATTATTAGAGAGAAAAGATAAATGTGCATATGAAAACCCTTCAATCTGTTTGCTTTTGAATATTCATGTAGCCAGGGACAGCATCTGCAGTAATCAAAATCCTAAGTCAGATGGAAATAACACTATTTGGTTGCTTCAATTGGACTAGGGATAATAGGTGGTGTATATGTTTGTGTTCTTAAAAGGAGGATAGAAGATGAGGAAGTGTGTAGATAATCCACTCAAAGGAAGTAAGAAATATGCAAGAACCAAGTTTGTGGGCTCCAGGCAGGGGTCAAAACCCTTTCTTGGGCTTGACATGCCCCTAATAACACCCAGACATTTAATGCAGGTTTTCTTATCTTCTCTTTCTATACATAGGACAAATGAGCTGGGTGATTTGACGAAGAGAGAAATAACCATTCTGTAACCTGCTTTCAGTGAACAGCGCCTCTTTCCCCAGCCTGCCAGGTACAGACAGACCCTAACATTTAGAAGCTTCAAAGTCATTATAGTTAGAATTAGAGTACATTTTTTCTCATTTTCAGTAGGTTTATAAATTGAAATACAGTGTCATCTTGCTTTTTCATCTTTGTGCTTCAACATTTCCTTTTCCTATTTCTTTTGTACTTCAATTTTGTAACAAAAGACATATATTTTGTTCCTCCCTGCGGGGGGAACTCAGAGACTGCTAAGGCTTGTGAATCACCTAAGGATGTGTGACCTGGAGCTTTGTCAGTGAATGCAGTGTATTCCTGCCTTTCTAAATAAAAAGGGGTTTCTCCTCAGGAGTAGGCTGTTGAGTGGGGCTCAAGAAGGCTGGGTCAGAACACCATGCTGCCACTCCACCGTATGCTTCAAATGCAGAAAAAGAGGGGCACTGAGCAGCCAAATGCCGAGCATTGCACCCAACACAAAAAGCCAAATTCCTGTATGCATAATATAATAAAGGCCAAAACTGAGGATTTAGTAAACATTACAATACACATTGATTGCAGCAAGAATATACCTAGCACAGCACCAAAAAAGAGATATCTTGAATACATTATTAGACAGGGAAACTAAAATGGAACAATAAGCTGCAATGCTAAAATTGACAATATACACCCATCATGAAAGTTTCAATAGGAAGGCCTTCGTTATATACAATATATTACATAGCTAGGCAAATTTAGACATATATTTTAGAACTCAAATAGAAACCAACAACAATTAGTAAGTGTCTAAACTGTGGTTCATGCTTGGGGATACAAATAAAAAGAAAGAGGTAGATAATTATTTTTTTTCTCATTTTCACTAGGTTTTTATAAATTGAAATACAGTGTCATCTTGCTTTTTCATCTTTGTGCTTCAACATTTCCTTTTCCTATTTCTACTTTGTACTTCAATTTTGTAACAAAAGACATATATTTTGTTTAAAAGGATAAATAAAGGGATAAATACAATGTTAAAAAACCATCAATCAAACAAAAAGTATAGCAGTTCTCAACTTAACGACAATCACTTAGTGACTGCTCAAAGTTACAACAGACCTCCCCAGGCTACTTATGATCCAGATTCAAAGTTCCAATTTCCCTCCTCCTCCTCCAGATTGCATGACTGCATTTTGGGCACCTGGAATGGGTCAATAATTATGGCTATTTGCATCATCACATAATGACTGCAAATAACTTCATAACATTTGGCATTATGTGATCCATTTTGTGATTTTTTAGCTCAGTTATGTCTGTAAGTTGAGGACAGAAGTATTAATATTAGGCAGAGTTCTTTATTAAAATCTTGCTCAAGAACAGAACCAAGAGATAAGTGAATAAAAGGTGACAAAAAAAGTTAGTTTAGCTGTAAATCTGAGCAGAAGGAACAAGCGATTGCTGTATCTCTCTCCTATAATCAGCTTGGATTATTTTTCCATGTTTAACAACATAATCACCCCTGTCTTTTCCTATCCCCAACCTATGCTATCAGTTAAGTTTACAAGTTAGCTTTTAAGTTTTTAATATGCAGATAGTTCTCTATTTTGGTGTTTCTCAATCTTTGCAACTTTAAGATATGTGGACTTCCAACTCCCAGAATTTCCCAGCCAGCACTGCTTTCACAAACACTGCTCCATAGTACAAAGATGTGGGAAGAACTCAACATAGGGAGCCTGCCTTTAGGAATAGCCCCAATCTAAGTGTAACTATAATAATTAATTAATTTTGTAAGATCTAATTCCATTAAAAAAAGAAGTATGGTATATTTAGCTATTTTTAATCAATGGGAGTAACTCATGCACAGGTGAGAAAGGCAAGGTAATATTTCCCTCATTTCTTCTATAAAACCTAAAGCAGATTTGGTCCAATCATTTGGAAATGTTTAAGTATATACTTACATCAGCTGTGATATCATTGAATTTGGTTATGAAAGCATGTTTCACAATATCAACAGCAACTTCTGATGCAATCACCATGCAGACATCAGGGAACAATACCCACAAATGATCTGTAAAAGAAGGAAGGAATTCACAGGAATAAATTTGGTCTGGAACAAAAAAAAAAAAGATCTAAACACAGATGGAATGTCTTATTTTGCATTCCCCTCAATATATGCAAAATAGAATCCTTAATCCATATTCTTAAAAGCGAAGTCTGAAAATATTTAATAGAATGCCGGCAAAATGTGAATCAGGACCAATTTCCTGACATTATCAGGGTCCTAAATCTGATCAGTACAAGGGTGAAATTGCATATAACCAAAGATACTGAGACGAATTGTGCTCTACTGAATGGAGCAGAGCAAAATACAAGGCATAGTCATTTGTTATAATGTCACTAAAAGCACTTCAGTAACTTGTAAAAGAAGGAATTAAAATTATGTACCAGTCAGAACTTAATATCCAATGGCAATACAAAGATATAAAGAATAAAGTAATAAATAAATAAAGTAATAAATAAATAAATAAATAAATAAATATCTGCTGGTTTAAAAAAGATTAATGGAGTTGTTCTATACATAAAGCCTCAACTTAAACCTAAAATACTTATAGCAGATGAACATGGTAGATTTGTAATCATGGAAATTGAACTTAATGGAATAAAATCAATAGTGATTGGCGTGTACAGGTCAAATGATGATAAAAGATTTTTAAAAGAATCTGATGGATCAATTATTACCCTTTTCAAATGAAAATTAGTTTGTGTTGGGGGATTTGAATTGAGTAATTGTACCAGTTTTGGATCTACTACTTTGAATCTGCTTAAACATTTCCAGGATAAATTACCAAAGACCTTTTTTGAGATGAACAACAATTTAACACTAAAAGATTCATGGAGTATAAAAATGGCTATTCCAGAGAATATACCTTTTTTCAGAAAGACAAATCTTTTTCAAGGATATGAAATGAACTAAAAACCTTGCAAATAAGATTTTAAAAGTAGATATTTTACCTAAATCCTTTTCTGATCATAATTCAGTGCTTTTGGTAGTAGTAGGAAATAGTTTGAACTTCAGATGGAGATTAAATGAATCTATTTTTCAAAAGGAAATGATAGTAAAAGATTGTAAAAAGAAACTACACGAATATCCCAAAGCTGTTTTTTCAGGAGGCAACTGGACTTTCTTGTTTTTTTTCTTTTGAAGACTTTTCACTTCTCATCCAAGAAGCTTCTTCAGCTCTGACAGGATAGTGGGGAATGGAAGGAATTATATTCCTTGCAGACAGCTGATAATTTGCATCCTTTTAGAGGCTCCTTGAAGCACTTGGAGATTTATCTGTGTCCTCAGGGTCACCTGAGTAGTGTTCCTAGTTCCTGAAGTCTGCAATTTTTCCTCTGGAAATCCATTCCTATATGAAATTACACAAATACTTTGATAATAATTTAGGTAAAGGGACAACGCCTGTGTGGGATGCTAGTAAAACTGTTATGAGGGGTTATTTTATACAGTATAATTGCTTAGAGAAGAAAAAATCCCAGGAAAGACGCAAAAGATACTGGATGAAATCAGACAGAGAAATCGAATTGCAAAAGACACCGACGAATTCTAAAACTTTACATGAAACTAAACTGCTACAACTCTCCATGTTAACAGAAATAGAAACAAAACTGAAGTACACTAAACAAAGACACTTTGAGTTTGCAAATAAATCAGGGAGATGGCTGGCATATAAATTAAGAAAGGAAAGGGAAAAGAGAATGATTGAGAAAATTTTTGAAGGCAGCAATATAATAACAGAAAACAAATTTCTCAAAAAGTCTTTTCATGATTTTTATACTAATTTGTATAAAAGAAAGGAGTTAGATATGTCTAATATATAAATATCTTTTAAGACAACAGCTACCTAAATTATCTCAAACTCAGAGACAACTTATGAATGATCCAATAACTGCCTTTGAGATATCAGAAGCCATTAAAAAAATGAAAACAGGTAAAGCTCCAAGCCCAGATGGCCTTATGAGCCAATATGATAAGTGCTTTGCGGATGAACTTATTCAACCATTAAAAGAGGAAAGATACCTAAAATGTGGAAGGAAGCTAATATTGTGTTGTTACCGAAGGAGGGTCAAGATGATACAAAGATGAAGAATTACACAGCAATATCATTATTAAACAAGGACTATAAATTCTCAGCTAAGCCACTGAGATTGTTGATCAGAAGGTCGGTCGTTCAGTGGTTTGAATCCCTAGTGCCGCATAATCGAGTGAGCTCCCGTTACTTGTCCCAGCTTCTGCCCACCTAGCAGTTCAAAAACACATAAAAATTGAAGTAGAAAAATAGGACCACTTTGGTGGGAAGGTAACAGTGCTCCATGTGCCTTCGGCGATGAGTCATTCCAGCCACATGACCACGGAATTGTCTTCGGACAGCTCTGGCTCTTTGGCTTTAAAACGGAGATGAGCAGTGCCCCAAGACCCGGAAACGACTAGCACATATGAGCAGGTGAATCTTTACCTTTTTATAAACTCTTTGCTCAGTGGTGGGTTCCGGATCCCGGTGCAATTGGTACGGTGCAAAGTAAGGAGCTCGGGCGAGCAGTGGGCCTTCCGGAGCACCATACCGGAACGGTACCCGTTGCTCCCGGCAGGCACCAGTACGCCCGTACCGGGGCATACCGCTTGCAACCCACCACTGTCTTTGCTGCAGTTTTGGCAGAAAGACTAAAGAAGATTTTACAAGCATATATACATGAAGACCAATCAGGCTTCCTGCCAAAAAGACAGCTAAGAGATAATGTAAGTATTGTATTGAACATTATTGAATATTTACAATATCAAAATGAGAAACAGGCAGCTTTAATATTTTTAGATGCAGAGAAAGTCTTTAACAATTTAAATTGGGTTTAAAGTGCTAGAAGAAATGGACTTTGGAAAGAACTTTATTCAAGGAGTCAGAGCATGTCACAGAAAGCAAAAATTATCATTAGTGATGATTTAACTAACTCAGGTGAAATTCAAAATGGTAAGAGACAAGGATACCCTTTGTCTCCTTTACTATTTACATTGGTGTTAGAAGTTTTGAACAGATATGAGGCAAGATGAGAAAATAATGGATATAACTATCAAGAGAGAAGTTTATAAATTGAGGGCATTTGCTGATGATCTGGTTATATTCTTGCAAGATCAAAAAATAACACAGAATATTTGTTGAGCAAATTAAATGAGTTTGGGATTTTGGTGGGTTTTAAAATCAAGGAACAAAAAACAACAATGTTGATTTAAAATATGTCATCTCAAGATAGTGATATATTAACTAAAAAGGGTTTTAAGGTTGAGAAAAAGGTAAAATACTTGGAGGCTTTGTTGATAAACACAAATATAAAATTGTTTCAAAATAATTATGTGCTTCCTTGGAATGATATTAAAAAGGACTTACAGTGATGAACATATTATTGCTAAGGTTTATAAAACATTATTGTAACTGAATTTGTAAAGTGAATATGTAAAACATTATTTGATTCAGTGGGCAAAGAATTTTGCATATAATTTGATGCTTAAACAATGGGAAAATATGTGAACAAAAGGTTTAACATTCACATTAAACTATAATTTAAAAGAAAAAAATTTATAAGATGTTGTATTGCTGGAATTTAACACTCAATAAGCTATTTAAAATGTATAAAGGTATTTCAAATTAATATTGGAAATGTAAATGTAATGAAATGATCTTTTTTCATTTATAGTGGACATGCAATAAAGCAAAGAAATTTTGGAGTAAGATTCATATTTTAATGCAGAAAATTCTTAAAATAAAGATAAAGATGAAACCAGAAACTTTTATACAATACAATAGCAGAGTTGGAAGGGACCTTGGAGATTTTCTAATCCAACCCCCTTGCCTAGGCAGGAAACCCTATACCGTTTCAGACAAACGGCTATCCAACATCTTCTTAAAGACTTCCAGTGTTGGGGCATTCACAACATCTGGAGGCAAATTATTCCACTGATTAATTGTTCTAACTGTCAGGAAATTTCTCCTCAGTTCTAAGTTGCTTCTCTCTTTGATTAGTTTCCACCCATTGCTTCTTATTCTACCCTCAGGTGCCTTGGAGAATAGCTTGACTCCCTCTTCTTTGTGGCAACCCCTGAAATATTGGAACACTGCTATCATGTCTCCCCTAGTCCTTCTTTTCATTAAACTAGACATACCCAGTTCCTGCAACTGTTCTTCATGTGTTTTATTCTCCAGTCCCCTAATCATCTTTGTTGCTCTTCTCTGCACAATCTTTTCTACATCAAAACTGAATGCAGTATTCCAAGTGTGGCCTTACCAAGCATTATAAAGTGGTATTAACACTTCACATAATCTTGATTCTATCCCTCTGTTTATGCAGCCTAGAACTGTGTTGGCTTTTTTGGCAGCTGCTGCACACCGCTGGCTCATATTTAAATGGTTGTCCACTAGGACTCCAAGATCCCTTTCAGTTACTACTATTGAGTAAGATACCACCTATACTGTACCTATGCATTTCGTTTTTGTTGCCTAAATGTAGAACCTTACTCTTTTCGCCATTGGATTTCATTTTATCAGATAGTGCCCAATGTTCAAGTTTGTCAAGATCCCTCTGTATCTTAAGCCTATCTTCTGGAGTGTTGGCTATTTCTGCCAGCTTGGTGTTATCTGCAAATTTGATGAGTTCCCCATTTATTCTCATCCAAATCATTGATGAAGATGTTGAAGAGTAAAACAGAGCCTTGGGGTACTCCACTGCATACTTCCCTTCATGTAGATGCTGTTCCATTGAGGACTACATGTTGAGTGCGGTTGGTCAGCCAGTTACGAATCCATCTGGTGGTGATGCTGTGCAACCCACATTCTTCTACTTTATCTAGTAGTAGGTTGTATCAAAAGCGGTACTGAAGTCCAAGTAAACTATATCGACGGCATTCCTCTGGTCCACTAATTTTGTCACATTGTCAAAGAATGCAATAAGATTAGTCTGGCATGATCTGTTTTTGACAAACCCATGTTGGCTTTTGGCTATTACTTTGTTTGCTTCTAGGTGTTTGCTAATTCGTTGCTTGATTATCTTTTCCAGAATCTTTCCTGGTATTGAGGTCAGGCTGATAGGTCTGTTGTTTCCTGGATCTATTTTTCCCCCCCTTTTTTGAAGATGGGAACCACATCAGCTCTTTTCCAGTAGTCTGGTAGTTCCCCAGTGCTCCAGGATCTCTGAAAGATATAGTTCAGTGGTTCTGAGATCTTGTCTGCCAGTTCCTTCAGAATCCTGGGATGTAATCCATCCGGTCCTGGTGATTTGAACTCGTCTAGAGTAGATAGGTGCTCATTTACCATTTTCTTCCCTATTTCAACTTGTGTTCCTAATCTGATTTTTGTGGTACTGTTTTTGATAGATTGGATTGTTTTATCCCTTTGTGTAAAGACAGATGCAAAAAAATGAGTTAAATAGTTCTGCTTTCTCCCTGTTGCTTGTCACCTTCTTGCCACTCTCTCCCAGCAATGGACCAATTGTTCCCTCAACTTTTTTCTTGTTTTTAACATACTGGAAGAAGCTTTTTTGGTTATTTTTTACTTTTGTGGCAAGCCTTTCTTCATCGTGAGCCTTAGCTTTCCTCATTTCATCTTTACAGGCTCGGGCTATTCGCTTATTCTGCCTTAGATATGTCCCCCTCTTTCCACTTTTTATACTTATCTTTTTTGTCTTTCAATTTGTCAGAGAGTTCTTTATGCAGCCATGCTGGTTTCTTTTGGGAGCTCCTATTTTTCTTCTTCATTGGTATTGTGCTAGACTGGGCTTTTGTAATCTCATTTTTCAAAATTTCCCAAGCTTCTTGAGTTGTTTTCCCTTTGAGGATTCTCATCCATGGAATTCTTCCCAAGCTCTCTCTGAGTTTATTGAAAGTAACTCTCTTAAAGTCCAAGACTCTAGTTTGCCTTTGTTCTACTACTTGTGTTTGCATAAAGTCAAATTCCAATATTGCACGGTCACTTGCCCCCAGGGTTCCTGTGGCTTCAACGCCTTCTATCATTTCCTCTCTGTTAGTGAGAATTAAATCCAATATGGCTGATTGCCTTGTTCCCTTCTCTACTTTTGGGGAAACAAAATTGTCTGCTAGGTTTGTTAGGAACCTGTTGGCTCTTCCACTTGGTGCAAAGTTTGTTTCCCCAGGGTAGTTAAAATCCCCCACTACTATTGTGGTGTGCTTCCTACATACCTTAGTTAGCTGACTAGAAAAAAATTCATCTACTTCCTCTGCTTGATTGGGTGGCCTGTAGTATAGACCTATGGCAATGTCATCCCCCCCAACCTTTAATATTGACCCAAATGCATTCAAGATAGTTCTCATTATTGTTGTGCTCTATTTCTGTAGAGATGTAGTTATTTCTTATATATAGAGCAACTCCACTTCCTCTATTATTTGGTCTATTTCTTTTAAATAATTTAAATCCTTCTAGCTGTAAGTTCCATTTGTGGGTTTCATCCCACCAAGTTTCTGTAATGGCAACAATATCGTATCTGCCCTCATTTACTTGAATTTCTAATTCATCTTGTTTATTCACCTCATACTCTGTGCATTGGTGTATATACATTTGAATCCATTTTGATTGACCCTGTGTTTACTGTCTACATAACCTGTGTTATGTCTTGACTGCCCCTATTTTCTTGCCACTTGTATGATTCATGCACATGGTATGGCACTCACTATTAAATGCTTGGTTTTGCTTGACAGCAGGAGTGATAATCATACCCGCACAAACATCTGTGATACATGCACTGATAACCCTATGAATTTTAGATTGCTGTGGACAGAAATGTTCTGTATCAATTAATTCTCTGTCCCCGCTGTTCAGTTTAAATGTTTATCCCAAAAAAATCTGTGAATTTAATGCTAAGTAACTCAGTCCCTTTCTTGGATGGGTGCAAACCATCTCTTTTGTACAGTTTTTCATTGGACCAGCTGCAGACATGACTAATAAAGCCAAAGCCTTCCCTTTTACACTACTCCTTTAGCCACACATTAAACTCTGCTACATGCTGGCCCTTCCCTTTTTGTTCCTTATATACTGGTAAAACCTCTGAAAAGATAAGCCTACAACCTACACTGCTAAGTTCATACCCAAGCTCTGGAAATCATTCTTCACAGAAATTATATCTTTTTGGGACAGATCATTTGTGCCAAAATGTATAATAGTATCAACATCACAGTCCTTACTTGCATTCTTGACTATCTTAAGAATACGCCTCTTGTCTCTGCTGGCAGTAACACCTGGCAGACTCCTGACCTCTTTTAAAACCTCCATATCCTTTCCTAAATTTACATCCCTTACGAATGAATCACCAACCAGAAGGTGACTTCTCTTTTTACATACCTTGATCTTCTTGTGAAACTGATGTGTGATACCTGGGTCGCCTTTCCAAAGAAAGTTCTTCATGTTGGACCACGGTCCCCTGCTTATTTGAGTCATCATTATCACAACTACCTTGACCTGTCTCTTTAGTGTCCCCATTAAGGTCAGCAAGGGCACTATATCTGTTATGCTGGGTCACAGCAAAAGCTTTGTTTTTATGGTTCACAGCTCTCACCCTGCCAGATCTCACGGTTGTCCAGACTACTCTTTTCCTGCAGGATCTTTGTGGTAGAGGGGGCTGATAGCGTGGCATCTCCATAGTGTGGAATGGCCAAATTGGGCACCTAATTTCTGCTTGGAGAGCACAGATTAGAGATTCTAGATAGGTAGTCTGTCTATGTAGACTAGTAATTTGTTTACAAAGGGGACAGTATCCAAATTTGAAGAGAGTACTGCGAAAGACACGTGCAAAACAGCTATTACATTGAACTAAGTCAGTCATTTTGAAATAAAATAAAATCACAATTTTAAGCGCACTAATCTAGAATGTATTATTGCTATTTTGGTTTATGGATATATGATTTGCGTGCCGTTAGCTCCAACCACCAGCCTCAGGAAAGTTCAAATGAAATGGAGTTAAAGGGCAACTATCTACTCCTCTTTGTCTCTCTGATCTCCCCCCCCCCCCCTGTAGCCAGCAGCTCCAATCATCAGCCTCAGGAAAGTTCAAATGAAATGGAGTTAAAGGGCAACTATCTACTCCTCTTTGTCTCTCTGATCTCCCCCCCCCCCCCTGTAGCCAGCAGCTCCAATCATCAGCCTCAGGAAAGTTCAAATGAAATGGAGTTAAAGGGACACTACCTACTCCTCTTTGTCTCTCTGATTCCCCCCTTGTAGCCAGCTGCTGTGTTTCTTTTCTTCTGGGTTTAATGGAAAAAGACTTAGAAAAGAAAATTTGGAATTTGATCTTATATATGTTGATGGCAGCATGACAACTGTATGCCCCAAAATGCAAGGACATTTTGATTCCCACCATGGATGAATGGCTACAGACGTTGATGAGCTGGCAGAGATACCTAAAGTGACTGCTTTGATTAAAGAAAAGAATATAAGTAGTTTTGTTGCTACATGGAAACCACTTCTGAACATTGTGATTGAGATGGAAAAAAATGAAACTTTTTGGGTTTCACTGATTAGATTGATTTGTTGTTATAGAAATGGCTAGTTTATATTATTTTCGAAAAGTAAAAAGTTGAGGTTCAATGTTGATGCTTTATTCTACTGCAACAGAGGGAGTTGGAAGTTCCTCCCCTCTTCACTTTTCTTTCTCCTTTCCCTCCCCACGGTGTCCTATTATTTGCTTTCATATTTTTGTATTTTATTCTATAATCTAATAAAATGTTTAAATACACAGTACAAAGAAATAAAAAATAAAGTGAAAAATAAATTAAAATTAAATGAAAAAAATAAAGGAAACAACCTCATTTTATTATTGCAACAAACAAATACATGTTTGACAATTAATATATATGAACATCAGCAAGTATTGCGGGCCCAACTGGCAAAAGAAAGCTCAGAACTGTATTGGTTGGAAACATATAGAAGAGGCCGTCATCCTGTAGTGGATAGACAATGGCTAATATGATGATGATAATATATGAACATATCTGGAATATTTCATTTTAATGTTTATGTCTAAAGTATTTACCTGGGTTCCATGAAAATTGTTCCATATTTCTTAGGCAAACTATCAGTAACAGCACATAATTGGTGAATCTCTCTTTGATATCTAAAATAATGATGACAGTAATAATAGTAATTATCTCTTAACTCTACATAAGTTTCCAGTTTCCTAAAAGCCTACTATACCGAAGATCCAGGAGGAAGGCAAACAAACCACTCATAATTTCATACAGGTAGTCCTCAACCTACGCCTGTAATGGAGCCTACCCATTATAGTTGCAAGTGATGACAACTGTTGAAACAACCTTGTTTAATAACTCCCCCTGCTCTCCCTAATGCCACTGTTAAATAAACACAGACTGTTAAGCCAGCACAGGGTACCCCATAGGTGTGGGAGGCCTTGGGAGGCCCATCACCCAGCTGGGTGTAAAAAGGGGGCAGACAAACAGCAAAAAGCTCTGCAAAGCCAAAAATAGCCCAGCAAGTGGGAAGACCCCAGCTAGATTACATTACAATGCCAGAAAGCTTTCCAAGCAAGGCTCCATGCTCACGTAATGAAACCATCCTTATGGGCTGGATCTCTACTGAGATTAATTAACTGGTCATCAGGAGACTGGCTCATGGCTTTTGCTAGCTTTGAGGAAGTCAGTTGCCTAGATGCAAAGGCAGCAGCTGCAGGACCAGTTTCCCAAAACTTTTCACTTAACCCACAGCCAGAAACCCACATTTCTTAAAAGACAGTCGACAGGCAGGAAAAAGCATGGAAACCTTTGGAAAACATTTTGCTGCCCATCTGGCTGCCTTTAGGACCCAGCTTCTGCCAGGGCCGTTTGGTGCAAATTTGTGCAATAGCTGCTTTTTCTTTAGAGCTAAACTTTTTCTTCAGTTCCTCAAGGCAAAAAGTTGCAGAAAGATTCTGTTTCCTTCCTTTCCTCTATTCTTCAGCCTGGCAGTGATTATTAAGGTAAATAATTTATAGAGTTTGCCACCCTTTCCAGGCATGCAGTAAATTTAGCAAATTAAGTGGTTAAAAGGATTGGAGGGGGTCAAGATTGTTGGTTGGGCCAAACTGATACTGAATCAATGGCTTTCAAAAATTTGTAACATCTTGCATGACTTTTAAAATGATAAATGGATTTGCATATTCTTATGAATAAAATTAGAGTTACCATACTTGGGTTTCAGAAATCCAAGTTCTCAATTTTGGGCTGCTGTTTATAGGTTCTTTGGATTTTGCAATTGATACAGCAGGCCAAGCAAACCCAATAAATATCTAGTTAAATGACATAGTTTTGACAGTTGTATAATTCAAGTTAGCCGCCATTTAGATCTTACTCTAAGACAGTGGTTCCCAACGTGGGGCGGGATTTGATTTTTAATGGGGGCAATTAAAAAAATGAGCTATTAACTGAATTTTTTGAAAGCCTGCTAATTGTTCTTATATATTTGTGATGAAACAGCTGTTGTTTCATTTACCTATTGTTGTCTTTGTTAAAGTGCATTTCCTAGGGCATGGTTTGAAAAAGATATCTCAGCTGGGGGGGGGGGGAGCAACTGCCAGCCAATCCGATGTATTCCCACTAAGGATCATGGGACAGGTCTCTCTCTCTCTCTCTCTTTCCTGTGGGCTTTGCTGCTGGGTGATTGCAGGGAGAGCTGTTCTGTGGGGAGACAGAGTGGATGGCTGCTGGGGGAAGCCCAGCAGTGAGCATACAGAACCAGGACCCAAGCTTAAGTAAGAAATTGTTAGATTTACAGTTACTTTTAGTCTGTGTTTTCCCAGGCTATGTTTTACAAGACCTTTCCTCTCAGAGCAAACTGGGGCTGGACCATGAATGCATAGGCCTTGCCAGGCGTGTGTGATTACCTCCACCTACTAAAGTACCAACGCATTTCCCCACTAAGATGCAGATTCAAATAGAGCGGGAGAGTAGGGGGGGATCATAGGTTAGAACCTCCCTTTCTTCATGACAATCTTATTATTCATAAATTAAGCAAGGAATGTTTTTAAAATTTCCTTTGCGTGAGACAGAAATTAAATACCCAAATCCAACCTATTTTGCAAGAAAACTGCTGTTACATTCCCATCTTCATATTTAGCTGAATGTGGCTTTTGTGCTGTAAATGATTTGCTACCGAACAAAAGAAATTGACTGGATATCACTGAACAAGGAGACTTGAGAATGAAACTGACTAAATTGGAGCCTACTTAACTACTTAAGTAGACTAAAGCTGCAATCCTACAATTTTCCTGGGAGTAAGCTCCATAGAAGACAATGGTACTTACTTCTGAGGAGACATGCATAGAATTGTGTTGTAAATATGATCTTGAGGTGAGCTCAAATTGTATTTTGAATTTGTTAGGCACCTTTATTTTAAGATGTATAGTAATTAATATGGTCAAAGTATTACAAAAAACTTTCATTAAAATTATTCTATATTTATGCATTTCAATTCTCTTATATGTTTTGAAACTCCTGTTTTTTCATATCCTTTCATACTATTATTTTTTAAGTTCCTCAGGACTTCTACTGTCTTTTGTTCTTTTATTTTTCTCTTTCATGGAGATGCCATATTCTTTGGAACCTTGTTTAAACCAAGTTAATGGCCTTTTAGGCTTCCTCTATGTAAGTAGGAGTTCACTTTTTGAATAGTAAGAATTATATGACACGAGGGGGGGGGAATCAGGATTTTAGAGATGCTTAGGTGGGGCAGGTTAGGAACCACTGCTCTAAGCTAAAGGTAATGATTCCCCTCGCACATATGTGCTAGTCGTTCCTGACTCTAGGGGGCGGTGCTCAACTCCGTTTCAAAGACTTTGCTATCTGAAGACGTCTCTGTGGTCATGTGGCTGGCATGACTAAATGCTGAAGGCGCACAAAACGCTTTTATCTTCCCACCAAAGGTAGTTCCTATTTTTCTATTTGCATTTTTACATGTATTTAAACTGCTAGGTTGGCAGAAGCTGAGACAAGTAACAGGAGCTCACTTCGTTATGCGATGCTAGGGATTCGAACTGCCAGCATTTCTGATCAACAAGCTCAGCGTCTTAGCAACTGAGCCATCACGTCCCTCTAGATCTTACTCTAGTGATTTCCAAATTTCCTTTAGAGGAATGAGATTTGAGAGCCTTCTGACTTTGCCCACCCATGGATTTAAACATTTGTGACCCCTCTCTAAGTTGCTTGTGCTCATCCACACTCATCCCAGATCACAGCCCACAATCTAGAATCTGTACAATTCAGTGTCACTAAATCAACCTCAGATTTTAGACTTTTACACATAGAAAGTAGTATTAATGGCTATCATCCAAAAATATACATACCACTGTTTGACATCTGAAATAAATTGTTCTTCTCAAATTTCTTGAAAACACTTCCTTTTATTTCCACAAACTGCATTTTAAAGAAAACAAATTCCCATTTTAGGCAAATCTGGATTTAAAAGAACATTTCTACAAAACCAAATTATTACTTCTTAAAAACATCAATAGTGACAGATAAGACTTGCATTAGATCTTTCTAAAACTTACATTGTTAGACATCATGATAGTAAGAAGTGATTTATTGTGGGAGTTGAAGGCTACATTGAGTGTTGTTGCTTGGACCATAATAAGGATAGCATGCAAGACTGTAGTCACATACATTAAGGAAAAAAAAATTTTACCAGAAAATATTAGTCTGAATTTCAAGATCCCCTCAATAATCAGTAGAGTCTGATATTTCACCAAGCTCTACTAAACAATACACTCAAAAGTTTCCCTTAACTGTTGATTCCAGCATGCAATAGAAGTTCCTTTCTTCAATGCATGATTCAAGTAAAACTGTCAAAAGAAAGGGTTCTGCATAGTAATGAATATTGGCCAGTAAATAGTAATTAAACACAATATATTTCTTTACACTAGCTGTAGATTCTTCACATTTACTGTATAGATATTTCCAAATTGTTCATTCCCCTTATTTCATCTGATCATGAAGTTTTGTATTTCTCTTCTATACATTTCAATTTTCTAATATTCAAATATTCTAAATTAAAATAATAGCTAGACTAGAGCATAGAAGAATTTGTGTGGTGGGATAGATCAGAAAATAAGAACAACAAACGTCTTTGTAAGTTGTTGCTGATTCATGAACCAATTCCGACAAGGAGTCACTATTGTTTATGGCATAAATATTAATTTATTCTTTCCATGAAAAATATTTGTAAGAAATATTTGCTGTGATTATAGATAGCAAATGAAATAAAAGAGTCAACAAGACTTGTGAAAGCTAACAATACAATAATCTCTGCGATAGAATTGCCCCCAGAAGATTTCACAATGGTCAAAAGTTTCAAGTAGACATTTTCATATGTCTATATCCTTTTCATCTTCAGATACCCCTGCACCATGGCAGACAACAGTGATGTGCAAATCCTTTGTAAGCCACCATGGTTTTTCTGCCCCCAAACTCTTATAGCATCTTCCCTATCTGTTCCTGGCTGTGACTGAATGGTTGGGCACACTTTGGGTCTGCTGGAAAAAAAATCAAAGCATCGGTGTGTAAATATGTACACCAATGGAGACAGCCAGGAGCAGTTCATGAAGTAACTGCCTGAATCTGGGAAAAAATGCAACTGTTTCAATGATCTGTTCATTGCAAAGCATGTTTCTTGATTTGTATACACCCAATGGATAATTTTACTGTAAAAATCATGTGGAGGCACTCTTTATCAGTCTTATAATTTAGTTTTATATTTTTAATTAAATACAGATGCTGCTTTTCCATGGGACTCATGTGGCATAACTAAAGAAAATATGACGCCAAAACAAAGATACCAATGAAACAATTTAAGTAACGAAACAAGTGAAAATGTTAGCAATAAGAAAAAGTAAAACAAAAATATAGCACCATCAAACCAGCATACCAAAAGTATCCTTTCCCAGAAAAGAGAAAAGTTGCTAATTTTTTCATGTAAAGGAAGAATGAGAGTACAACACAAAGAATTATGCATGCTTATTTTAATATAGCAAAACCATGGTTTGGGATTACCTATTGATGGGCTGTCTGTTAAAATAAAAGCAAGATCATGGCACACACTTCATGCATATTAGAAAACTCCTGGGACATTAATTAGCCAAAGCTTAGGAATAGGGACAGGTAGAGACCAATAGAACAAATTGTAGAATTATTACTAAAATGTTTATTAGAGGATATTTCTTATTATCTTGCCTTGTCCCAGCTTCTCCTTTGGTGAAAATGTATAAAGCTTACTTAATCTTTTGTTCTAAACATTTTGGCCAGGAGCCCTTTTCCTTGGAGTACTCCAATAAAAAGCAACCAGAAAACCTGCACCTCATATCTGGCATCTATCATTGGCTTCGGCACCAGGCTCTTCCCTATATTGGGGACAACACTATTTTATCAGCTCTGACGGTGCACATGGCTGAAATGGAGTTGAGTTTGCTTTCTTCAGAAGAAACTGAAACTATTTTAGATCATAAGTCATTTAATTATTAAGTTGAGTGCTTCTTGATGACATATCAAAGAGAAGTTTGAAAATTAAGCAAATAAGAAGGATGAAGAAAAGCTTTTATTTGTTGGCATTAATCAAGGCAGCATTGAGGAAGAGTATTAAATGTTATATAATATACCAGGCAGCCTATTATAAGTAAACTCCAAAACTTCAATCATCACTGAAATGCTTCTAATACATGCCAAAATTGTTTATCATCCAAGAATAATCTGTAAAGTATGTTATTTATGGATGGACAGATTTAAATAATATGTAAAGGCCTTTTGAAACTAAGTTAAATGAAGTATTTTGAATTAGGATTAGCAACCTAGAGATTTAGCACAGCCAGTGAGCAAGCTGGACTGTGAAAAAAAGTACCACTTTAGCCACTGCTAACATGTGGCTCAGATAATAATGAGACTGGAACCCACCAAGTTGAACAGTTAGTCCTTTACAGGAACAAAAGCACATCCACCCGTTTTTTTCTTACTTATGCAGGTTTTCCAACACAGAGAACCCCGTTTGTGTCTTCAGGGAAAGCTTTAACTTTCCTTCATACTCCTCAAATCCAGTCAACTATTCAATAGTTCCCTCAATTCTCATGGGTCTTTCGATGGAAAAATAATTAGTAAGTTTTCAAGAATCTTCATTTTTATTTTGTAAGAACAATTCACAGAACCCGTTAAAATAGCTTTTAAACTTCTGTTTACACTTCTGTTTACCTTTGTAAAGGTTCAGAACAACTATTCTATTTATATTGACTACTGCCGTTTCTTCTAAGGTCATACAGCTACCACATATGACCAAGGAAAGGAGAATCAGTGATGCCTAGATCTGTTTGTACAGTGGAATGAAGAAATTGCCTCATAAAACTGTACATCCTAGGAAAGAATCGGTCCAGAGAAAATAGGCTGCCATTCTATTTTTTCCTTGCAAACTAAGTTTTTCAATTTACTGTATTATTAGAGCTCCTTTATTTCCTTTCCGGATTTGTTGCCCTCTTTACACTTTTATAAATTTTTGAAACTACGTACACAGATCCTGAAATAACACAAAAGGATACAGACATACAGCACTGCCATGAAGAAATGGGGAATGACCCCTATGTGTGCTCTTTTCCTTTCTTTTGGTTCTGTTGCAGTCCAATAGAGAGCATCCAAGATATCTTGTCCAAAAGATGAAAATAAACGATCAGCTACCTAAAGAAATGTACATGGGCATTCAAAAGGTTAATTTAATTTTGCAGCTTGCTTCTCTTAAGCAAAAGTTAATTGACTTTAGGGCCATAATGCAAATCTGTTTGAAGGTTAAGATACAACAACAGTGTATGAACGAACTTCTGGGTTCAGACTTTTGATTTATTACGTTACCTATTGCATTTTTTACACATCAGCATTGAAAATAATTTTAATCATTTAAGATTATTCAGAACAAAAACAGCACAAAATTTTTGACCTGCCTCGCCATTCCTTCAAAAAAGTGTAGACTCTGGTATTTCAGAAGGAATCTTTTATTGAAAAGAAGTGAAAGCAAATCAACATCAAAAGCATGCTCTGGGACCCTCAGGCTATACAATCCATGATTAAGGGACTTAGGAACCCCTCCTAATGTGGATTCCCACCAATCCACAGTTGTGAAGATGTTTTTGTACCGGACTCTCTGAGAAACAGATAAGCAGGGATT
The DNA here is from genome assembly GCF_051295495.1 of Thamnophis sirtalis. Taxonomy (NCBI): domain Eukaryota; kingdom Metazoa; phylum Chordata; class Lepidosauria; order Squamata; family Natricidae; genus Thamnophis; species Thamnophis sirtalis. The sequence goes on along the minus strand of NW_028261390.1, from coordinate 53,825,499 downwards.
CAAACCACACTGCTTCCCCCACTTCCTGCATCCTCTAGGAAGTGAGGATTTTCCGGACCTCTGAGGCTGGTTATAAATTGGGCAAAAGGTTAGATAAATATGCAATGCAAGACATAGAAAGGAAAAAAGAACAAAATGCATCTGACAGAACCTAGTATCTTGGTACAAAGTTTCCACTGGTTAGGGAAGCCTAGTTTTTCATTCTTGTCTTTCTGGCCTAGTTCTGTCATTAAGCTTGAACAATCACTTTCACAATGAGATTTCAATTTTATTATGCTTTGTCTTGATTACAGTAATTGTTCCCTCTATGTAACTTTAAGAGAAAGCTCTCTTGTAGCTTTTCTACTATGTTACTCTGGATATAATTATGCATTAATTTCTTTCTAACTTTCTACTTAGAGACATTACATCTACCTTTGCTAAGGAGCTGTGCTATTTTTTAGTCATAGCATGATGTTTAAAACATATAGTCATATTCTTCGCCCCAGTTAGATCTATTCAACTTAAACACGCAACTCTGAAAATATTCAAGAGGCCTGTGTAGCTGTGAATCAGAGGGAATATTAGTAGTAGAATAACCCTATAATTAAGTGGGCAGCCTTAACAGAAACAATTAATTTAAATCCACATGGAAATACTGGTCTCATTGGTTAGACAGATCTTCTGAAACTGAATACTGGAGCAAGGATATGTGTGTGTGTGTGTATGTGAAATATTCAAGTCCATCAGTATAATCAGGAGTGCAGCAACAAAGCTAAATGTTGGCTGGGGAATTGTGGGACTTGAAGTTCACACATCTTCAAGATGTCAAAGGTTGTGGACTTCCGGTTGACATCACGGCGATCTTAGACACAGGGAACAGGTCTCTGTGTTCTCTGTACTGAGTTCTTCCTGGTTGTGGATCAAAGATGCTCTGTGGGAGTGGTGAACCAAAGAGGGGCACCCTGTGAGGTCAAAAAGAGTTGCAGCTCTCCTGTCTGAACCTGGTTTTTTTTTCTTTCCCTCTCAGCCATGGCAAGAAGAACAGACAGCCTAAAGATGGCTGCCACAAAGCTGGGACAACCGAAGAACAACTAAGACTGGTGCTGGAACAAAGTAGGTGAACTGTTCTGGAACTGGGGGAGGGGATTTTCTGTTTGCTTTAAATTTAACCCCAAGGGATAATTTAGAATTATCTGCTCAGAACTATGTATTAAAGGGGTGTCTAGGCATTCTGAGAAAACACTAGACTGGAAATGGAAGAGAAAAATAATAAAATTTAAAATATACAGGAAATTGGACTCTTAAATTGAGAAGAAGTGGTATTGGGAAGGCATTTTAAAATGCTGGAATATTTTATCTAGAAAACTTATTCTGCTTTTATAATTGTTTTACAACTAGAAATAACGATTGACTAACAATACTGAAATTTAAGTGGAGTGTGCACCTGCTGACAAAGGGGAAAACTACAAATTTAGAAATACCTATATGAAGGTGAGGGAAAATCCATGGGATTATTTTCAGTTACCCAATGACTACTGGAGACCCAAATATGAAAATGAGGAAACTATTTAATTAAAGGGACACTTGAATGTTATGACAGAAGATTGAACCTGCAAAGAGGATGTAAAGAGGTTTTTGATAATCTTTGGGACTATTTAAATGGGACTGAGTGTTTAAGGACGGGATATAAAGAACTGGGATTTGTGCACTCCTAGAAGGGAAATTTAAGACTGAATAAATAGTTCTTGGATTGTTCGACAAAAATTGAATCCTTTAAAACAAAATAAGATATTTTATAAGGAAGAAATTACAGGAATTTCAAGGAGATGGGTTCGCTTTTTCAAAATACCAAAGACATCGTAGAGAAAGGATTTAAGGAGATTACGGAATAAAATGGAAATATCATACGAGGAAGGATAGGTAAAGACCAAAATGCCCAGGAAAGGGAGGATTCAACCGAAGAAATGAAGGAAGAAGACAAAGAGATGACAATAATGAAAATAACAGTGATTGATGAATTAAACCAGGGAGAAAATATATTAAGAGAGTTGAAAGATATGTCTGAAAGAGAGACAGAGGTCTGGGTAGAAACTTTAAGGTTGGGGTTAGGCAGTGGAAGAGGGTAGAGGTGGGAGAAGTACCAAGATTGGTCATCCAAGAAGTAGATACAAACAGAAATAAAGATTTAAGGGAGAAATTTGGCAGGCAAGTAAAAAAAAAAAGCATAGTAAATTGTTGTGGCCCAGCAGGATCCGGTTGAGCTGCTGATGGACTCTGATAGCAAGGAATCATATGAGTCTGCCCTGGACAATGTGGAGGACCCTGGGCAGGGTTCAGACTCAGAGCAGGGACCAGAGAGGCTGGCCGGCCAACAAGAGGTGCCTGAGGCATGGAGCAGTGGGGAGGCTCAAAGGCAGTTTGTCGCTGATGCTAGATTGAGAAGGGCTGAGAAATGGAAGCAACTCCGTAGGCAGACTCACAGAAGATGATTAAGCACAGGTGGTTGTTGATTGGTCCCTCCCAAGAGAGATTATAGGTGAGTTGTTGGGAGGGGACATTTGCAGGAAACAACCATTCGAGTTAGTAGTTAAGAAAATCTATCTGTGTATTCTAGCTGTGCCTGTTCATTTGTACGTTGCTTCGTTTGAACTATCTGGGTTGCTGCAGAGCTACTCTATTGAACATGAGTTGCCTGGGCCGTCAGCCAAAGGATTCGTTGAATTGATTCGTAATTGAACAGTGGCAAACAGCCACGCCTGTGTTCTGGTTTATTCACAGGCCGGCGGAGTCAGAACAGTTTGTTTCCTGCCCAAACAATTTACATTAAGCCACCATGGAACAGCTCCGTGCCGAAAACGCTCAATTGGCACAGCAGGTGGCCTTGCTGGCCGGCCAGATAGCTCAACTTCAAGGGCATGCTATTCCCCCCAAGCCTCGGAGGAAATGTCCGGTTGCCATGCCTGATACGTTTGACGGAACCCAAGCCATGTTTCCAGCTTTCTTGGGACAATGCCAGCTCTTTATCAGCCTGAGATCGGAGGACTTTCCCACTGACTGGGCTAAAGAGGGATTTATCATCAGCTTACTCTCCAGCTCCGCAGCTCATTGGGCTACCCCTTTGTTGGTCCAATCTAGCCCTTTGTTGGACAATTTCAGGGGTTTTTGTGATCACCTCAGACTCATGTATGAGGATCCCATTAAGGAGGAAACAGCCACCATACGTCTCAAGATGCTGAAGCAGGGCCGGGATTCCTTGCAGGACTATGTTCCTTTTCTGTCTCTCTCTTTTCTTTTTTTTTAGGTAGGTGACATGATTAGAAGTTAGATAGGACAGAAAGAAAAATATTGTAATAAAGGGTGACATGATTATGAAAGCTATAATTAATGATAGAAAAAAGAGAAAGGAATACAAGTACATATATTTTTATATAACAAAATGGAAGTAATGACAAGAGATTGCAACCTATTATAAATGTGTATTATTATTAGAAATACATAAGTTGAATGAATGTAATAATTACGATTAACTTTACTAATTTTATTTGTATTAGAATATATGATACCCAGGTGCCACTGTTGACGCATTGATTTTATATATTTATAAAAAATAAAAAATAAAAAAATCACTTGAAAAAAAGATGCCAAAGGTTGAGAAACACTCCCTAACTACTACATCACTGTTGTCTTTTTCCTTTATCTGCAATTCTGCAAGACTGTGGTCAAAGATGCATCTAGCTTACAGAGTTGTTGAGAAGTACTATTTTGGCACTCTCATGCGCTGAAGCCTCTTTTAACCTTTGAACCTCTGCATAATTTTTTTAAAAAGGTAAAAAACCAAGATGTATTCTTTCTAAATGAAATAAGAGTAATAATTAACAGTATCAGTTAGAAGGGACCTTGGAGGTCTTCTAGTCCAACCCCCTGTCTAGGCAGGAAACCCTACACCACTTCAGACAAATGGTTATGCAATATCTTCTTTAAAACTTCGAGTGTTGGAGCATTCACAACCTCTGGAGGCAAGTTCTTCCACTGATTAATTGTTCTAACTGTCAGGAAATTTCTCCTTAGTTCTAGATTGCTTCTCTCTTTGATTAGTTTCCACCCATTGCTCTGCCCTCAGGTGCTTTGGAGAATAGAATTATTGGCCTCAAATTGAAAACAGAATTCATTTGTTTACCAAAGAATTTGTTTCTTTTGAACATAATTTGGATAAAAAGTAAGAATGAGTTCAACTCAGCATTTGACCCTGAATTGGGTCATTGTCAGAATCATCTATTTTACAACAGCTATGCATTGATAACCTTCTAAATCCCAAAGGAGCTTTTTCAGGAAGCAACTGGATTTTCTTGTTTGTTTTTTTCATCACTTTGTTGAGAATCGAAGGATTTATACTCCTTGCAGACAACTGGTCATTTGCATTTTTTAAGAGAGTCATTGAGGCCACTTGGAGATTTATCTGTATCCCCGGGGTCACCTGAGTGCAAATAGCTGTGAAGTTACAATGACACTGAACTAGGAGACCTATGGCTAGCCCTTAAAAGTTGTCATCGGTCCAGTGATTGCTAAGTGATCATGATTTGGTGCTTGGCAATTGGTTTGTAATTATGATGGTAGCATCCTGCAGTCACATTATTGTTTTCCACAAGGTTAATGGGGAAGCCAGCAGGATTATAAATGGTAATCTCAAGGCTGAAGAATGTGCTACCATATGCAATTTCCCTACTGTTGGCAAATAGGACTGCCAGAAATGCTGTCATGAGTAAGTACAGGTACATGAGATTGCACTGCTTAGTAATGGAATCCTTGACCCCAATTACCATTGTAAAGTGAGGACTATCTATATTCCTAACACAGTGAAAAAGGAATTACAACAAAGCTTTGATATGTTAAGAAAGACTGGGTGTTATTCATTATTTACTTACCTCAAGCATATTATAGATGATGTAGAGTTTAATTACAGACTGTCCTCTTATCAGATGGTACATCATGGAATAGTCAACATAGTGCATCATGAAGTAGCAAATTACAAGTATTACACCTTTGAAAATATCACACACCTGGGCTGGCTGCAGCAAGCGTCTATCACTGAAATATAAAATTACAAAAAATAAAGAACACATTTGATACAGATGAAGCCACTGATTACTAAATACATTAGCTTCCCTACAGAAACAGCACTTCTAGCACCTGCTTAGACTTCTTCTTCAACTGGGAGATTCCTTTCTGTTAGTCTAATGGGATGAGATGGCAGTTGGTTTCTGTTTTTGTGACCGGTTTCTGTTTTAGACTTTTTTACTTTTACTCATACCATTTAGAGATTTGCTAGCCTCAATTGTACAAACTACTTGAGCCTTTGAAGCTGAAAGTTAATAGTCTATTAATTTTAGAGACATATGAAGAGTTAACTAAGCACTAATATATTAATGAGAAAACCTGTTTTTACAAATTTCATTTCTACTGCACCCATAGTTTGAAATTTTGTGAATGTTTTCCTGATGTTCAAAATCCTCTGTAACAGTGGTGGGTTCCAGATCCTGGTGCAACTGGTAGGGTGCAATGGGGCCACACATCCATCACATGCACACGTGCAGCACGCGCACAGCAGAGCATCACGCAGGCGCTGTACGCTCTGTGCGCGAAAGCCCCGATAGGCTCAAATGCAGGTAAGGAGCACAGGTGGGTGGACGGGCCCTCCAGAGCACCGTACCAGAATGGTACCTGGTGCTCCCAGCAGGCACCGGTACGCCTGTACCGGAGCGTACTGGTCGTATCCCACCATTGCTCTGTAGTATTTTCAAGAGCAATTATTCCACATTTAAGGATCCACAGTGTGCCCTGAGGAGTTTCTAAGGCTCTATTAAGTGATTGGCTTATCTAAGAGATAGACCCAGCATGGAGCTGTCCCAAATGTCAGGAGAAGTGTGGTTGAGTTTTAAGCACAAAATGAATGCAGAAATGTTCTTTCACCTTATTCTGCCACATTGCCTCATGTGATCTTCAGTACTAGATTTTATTTCAATTATGCAAAATTCATGTCAGAGATTGGAAAATAGAAAGCAGTCAGGCAAACTCTTGGTATACTTTTTTTTTTAAATGACCCTAAATGTGAGCTCCAAAAGCATGCTTTTTACAACATAAGGACAGAGGCAACTTACCCCTCCTGGTTTGGTGTAGTGGTTAAGGCACCAGGCTAGAAACTGGAAGATCATGAGTTCTAGTCCTCCCTTGGGACAGGCCATGAAGCCAGCTGAGTGACCTTGGGCCAGTCATTTCTCCTCAGCCCTAGGAAGGAGGCAAAGCTTCTTTGCCTCCTTCTGAAAAACCTTGACACGAAAACTGCAGTCTCCAAGAATCAGACACAATCGAACAGAAGAAAAAAAAAACTCCAAATAAATTTTGTCTTCTTTAGAAAAATTTCAAAATATCTAAGTTAAATTAAATCTGATAAATACAAAAGTACATTCGAATTTTTAAGTATCAGAGTAGATTCCTATAAAAATATTGTAGAAAAACCTAAATAATAATACAGCTACTCTGAAAGTCATATTAATATTTTTCCAAACTTACTTTATATCATCCTCAACAGCCAAAGTTATCCTAAATAAATTCTATACACAAACAACATCAGATCCAGCTGCTTGTTAAGACTATATCGAGGTGCAAGGCTTTTCACAAACAGTCAATATGAGCACAGACCTAAGTATATATAAATGGAAATATTGACAATTCAGCAAGAAAACTGTCAAGATCATGGAACAAGGACAGATGTTATACAGCATCCAAGATCCTGGATGTTTGATCCTGGATGCCCAGCAACTCCACCTGCTGTGAAGCTTCTACAAACCATGATTTTTAAAATTCAGATTTTATACTAAGTTATGGTTTGAAGCAACACCTTAATTCTGCAAATGATTTAGATCTGTGATGGCGAATCTATCACATGCGTGCCACAGGTGGCACACGGAGCCCTCTCTGTGGGCATGTGAGCTGTTGCCCAGCTAACTCCACCGCACATATGCATGCGCCACCCACTGGCCAGCTGATTTTTGGGTCTGTGCCGCGCCTGGAGGAGATGCATGCACATGTATAAGCGGGACAGGTAGCATGAGGTTAGTGCTGGGGGCGGTTGTGTTGCATGAACCCCCAAGCCCTGTTTTTTGTTTCAGGAGGCTTTAGGGAGGCCTGCTAGGCCCCAAACGGGGAGAGGTTGCGCACATGTGCAGGGGGAGTGTGGGGTGTTGTGCACACATATGTAGGGGAGTGGGGCACATTGCATTATGGGTGTGGCCAGACGGGCAATTTCAGCACGCGAGAACACAAAGGTTAGTCATCACTGATTTAGATCATTCCATTGAAGAGGCTTCACTGCCAATCTCTTATGTTTAGAAAACATAATAGAAAATAACTAGTAATAGTCCTTAAGTTAGTTATCACAATTGGGACCAGTAACTCAGTTGTTTTTGATAGCTGAATAAGACCCACCACTATGCTCATGGACTTAACTTCAGCTTTCCTTTGATTTCAGACCTGAAGGTCATAAATGTGAGGACTGGTCGTGGTTATTTTTTATTACCGTAGTAACTGTGAAACATAATAATAGAGTCATGGCTATTATAAGGAAAATCAAGGGATATGGCAATCAAATAATTCAATTTCAGCAGAATTTGCAGTTTAGACCAAATCAGCATCAATTCTACAAATCCATCAAAAATGAGAAAGGAACAACCGCAAATAATGGAAAGCTTGATAAAGCTTTAGAACTCTAAACTTTGGAAAGGTTTGTGGGAAAACAACAGGAATCACACTGGGAATGAAAAATGGATCAACCAAGCTGAAAGTACTCAGTATGGAAGAGATTAGGATGGCTAAGGAAATAGTATGAAAGTAATCAGAGAAGGTAAAAAACTGGAGTGATCCTGAACCAGATGAGCTCCATGGAGTTTGGCTAAAAGCACTGACAAATTCATATTTGTGGTTGGCATACTGATGAATATAATTTTGCAAGCTGTAGAAAATGGAAACTGGCTAGCAACTGGAAGAACATTCCCATTTCTCAGAAAAAGAAAAAGAAGGGAAATGAGGAGAGACACATACCTGTTTGCAACAACAAATTCTCTTAAAGGCATAATTATAAATCAAATCTAGTTATTTGAAAATAAACAATTTATTTTCTCTAGAATAAAAAGGGTGCTGCAAAAGTTTGAAAGGAATAAAGGATGGGTTTGATTGACAAATTGGTTTTAAGGAGTGGAGTAGAGTATAATAATTTCTTTTATGGCCAAGCGCGACCGGCTGGGAAAAAGCAGGTTCTGCTTGCATAAATCCAGCTGGACAAACTGCTGTTGGGAGGTCTTCGGACTGAAAACCTGTCCTAGAGGGACAGGGGAGAAGAAGGGATGGCTCTGATGTCCTAGAGGACCCAGCAATTTCTCGGGAAGTTGGAGAAAACCCCTTCAAACTGGCAGCGGGGTGATGGCCATAAGTGAATGACCGCTATAAAGCTGGGGCACCTGGACTAAGTTATTGGGCAGAAGCGGTGTCTGGAGCAGAGTGTTGAAACCAGGTGAGTGATTGACCAACAGAAAAAGGAAAAAGCTGATCTTAATCTTAAAAAGGATCCCGAAGCGAAATCTGTACACCATGATGCCCTGTACACAATCTATACAATATGACCTCCTGGGAAGTGCAAGAAATGCACAAATACATAGACAAAAACCTAGCACGGGGGTTCATCGAGCCAGCCAAGCCACGGGTCGCAACGCCAGTTCTCTTCAAAGAAAAAAAAATACAGAACTATGAGACAATCTGCGGACTTTAGAGGAATCAATGCATGCACAACCTACACCCACTACCCCTCATGAAGGATATGTTATCTCACCTAGTTAAGGAAAAAGTCTTCACCAAACTAGACCTCAGAGAAACATACTACTGAGTATGCATCAGGGAAGGAGATGATTGGAAAACAGCGTTCAACTGCCCCCTAGGGAGCTTCCAATTCAAAGTGATGCCTTTCGGACTGCAGGGAGCCCCCAAAGTGTTCATGCAGTTAACAAACAAGGTGCTGCACGAGCACCTCTACAAAGGGGTCCTCGTCTACCTGGATGACATCCTCATCTACACGGAGACCATGAACAACCACATACCCCTGGTCTGACAGGTACTGGAAAAATTTCTGGCAGCCAACTTGTATGTCAAGCTATCAAAATGTGAAGTCCACTATGCACAGCTAGACTACCTGGGTTACCAAGTGTCAAATGAGGGAATAGAGATGGACCCAGCCAAAGTACAAGCTGTCCTAGGCTGGCAAATCCCTCGCACCTGCAGAGAACTACAAAGCTTCCTATGGTTCGCAAACTTCTACAGGCAATTCATCCCCTCCTTCGCGAAGATTGCCAAACCCATGACAGACCTCCTAAAGACAAGGAGCCCAGGAACAAAACCTCACCCGACAACCTTTACAGTGAGACCTAACCTGCCAAGAGGCATTTGAAACACTAAAAGAAATGTTTGCAAAGGAACTGGTGCTGAAGCATCCTAACCCTGAACAACTCTTCGTTATCCAAGCAGATGCCAGCGACATGGCAGTGGGAGCAGTGCTACTCCAAAGAAACAGGCAAGGAAACCTACAGCCCTGTGCCTACACGTCCCTCAAGCTCACAGAGAGACGATGGGCTGCATGGGAAAAGGAGGGTTTCACAGTGAGATGGGCACTGCTAACCTGGTAATACCTGCTAGAAGGGGGCCAGAAACCAGTCAAAGTCTGGACTGACCACAAAAATCTGGAGGCTCTCAAGACCCCATAGAAACTATCACCCAAACAAGTCCGATGCGCTCAATACTTCAAACGTTTCGACTTTGTACTAAAGCACACTCCAGGGGGGAGGAACTTTCTAGCTGATGCCCTCTCTAGCATGCCCCAGTACAAATGTGAACGGGAGCAGGTGGTGGATGCCATCGTTCCCCCTACTCAAATAACTGCCCAAGTGACCACCAGACGACAATGCCATGACCAGCAAGTGCAACCAGCAAGCGACCTTACTACAATCCAAAACTGAACTGCTAGCAGACACCTGGTTCCAAGACAACCAACACATCTTGACAAAAAGAAATGACCTCACATGGAATGGGACAAAACTCTTATGTCCCAGAATCCCTACACACCCTAATTCTCCAGAGGAACCATGATGCCAAATCAGCAGGAGACTTTGGGTTCCTAAAGACTTTACACTTATTCCAGAGGCAGTTCTGATGGCCCGGCATAAAGAAAGATGTGGACAGTAATGTGAAAAATTGCACCATCTGTGCCACAATGAAGAGACGACCCGGAAAAATACCCAGACTGCTGCAACCAGTAGCAGAGCCATGGGAGGGATGGCTCTGCTATTGGCCGTGGGAGGAGATCACAATGGACTTTATAGTAGAGTTGCCTAAAAGGGGGGGGGGGACACGATGATTTGGACTGTAGTAGACGTGTTCTCCAAACAGGCACACTTCATATCCTGCAGCGGACTACCCTCAGTTCACCAGCTGGCCAAACTGTTCTGAAGTACATCTACCGCCTGCATGGAGTACCTCAAAGAATTATCTCAGACAGAGGGGTCCAGGTCACGGCTAAGTTCTGGAGAGAGTTCCCGAGGTCCATTGGGTCATCCCAGGGCCTTAGCTCGGCTTTTCACCCAAGCACCAATTGGGTGGGTTCATAGAGATTAACACAGTAATGCAAGAAACAGAAACTTCATATAGATATTAGCACAGTAGTGAGGAAACAGAAACCTCATATACAGATCACTCCCTCCTTCCTCCCACCAAAATGCCAGGGGACCTGACACAGGTCTTCAATGGAAGGCAAGCTGCTTTATGAATATTTCAATGAAATTTTAGTGAATGAAGCTGATGGCTAATGGATTAGAAGTCAAAATCAAACGTGGAATTTTCCAAGACAACTCATTATCACCATTATTGTTTGCACTCTTAATGGTCTCACTGAAAACAAGTTTGAAGAAGACAAACTGAATATATGTGTGTCAAAACGGAGTAAAAATTTCACATTTATTCAATATGGATGATTTAAAATTACTTGGAAGAACAAAAGCTGAACTAGATTCCTTATTAAAAAACACAACAGACTCAGTAAAGATATGAAGTACAATATTGTATTAACATGTATGCAACCATAACCGTAAATGCAAGTAAGACTGTGGAAGGTGATAGAATATGCTTAACATGAAGATTTTGTAAGAAGTGGCACAAAGAGGTTACAAATATTTGGTAATTTTGGAGTCTTACAATTTATCACAGAATCAACTCAAAGAAAATACAGTGAGTTGGAAAATTTTGAAATCAAAGTTAAATAGTGAAAACATCATTAAAGCAATTAATACTTGGGCGGTCTTTATTATTCAATCTACAGCAGGGATAGTTGATATTTGTATTCATTTAAATCAGAACAGTGCAGGCAATGACCCCGTGACACTCTATAGAAAGAAAAGTTGGACTTTGATGAAGGAAGGAAGAATATTAAAGAAAAAAAGGAGAACTGAACAAATCAACCCAAAGTTCTTACTTGAGGCACAAATGACCAGGCTCAAATTCTACTTAATGAATCCTTCATTAGAACCCATCCTGTGCAACTCTTCTCTGGCAATTGATTCCACAAACACCCTAAAAGACAAGAACAGATCTGCTGCTTTTTTCTAACTTTAAATGTTTTAAACAAACTTTGAAGAAGAAATGGGAAAGCTTATGATATTTATAAAATTTTAGCTCCTCCGATAGAAATATTACCTAGTTTGAATTTTCAATGATATAAAGATAAAGAATTCCCCTATCCAATTATATTCATCTGTAGGGGCAACACTCATCTGTTTCTTAGCTGAGGGAACCAGCAGTATCCAAATACTTTCCCATGGTCATGTGGCCAGAATAACTATACATCGAGATGCATGGAATGCTGCTACCTTTTTATCTACTTGCATTTGCATGCTTTCAAACTGCTAGATGGGCAGAAGCTGAGGCAAGTAATAGGCGCTCGCCCCATTGTACAATGCTTGGGTTTCAAACTTGGGTGCTCAGCTTTCCAGCTGACAAGTTCTATCTTTAACTGCTGAGCCATCACACCTCCTTTCAACAATGTAAGTAATGTTATTAACAATACAAGTTAATAAAAATGGCTGAGGAGTTGATTTAAGCCCCATTATGATGATAGTAGAACAGCTTTCCTACTTGGGTTAAGGAACATGAAGACATAAATCAAAGAAATAAAGTTGTAGAACTTCTAACATCCGTGGTTTCAATCATGGCTATAGCTCTAGTAACTGACTCTAAAAGGAGAGTAAAGAAAGTTCTGCATATGGTATTTCTACCCACCCATGAGTCTGTGAAACAACAAATATTAGACAACTGCATCCCTAATCAAAGTCTATCTATAAATTAATGTCCCAAACTTCAATATTTGTTCATTGTCATTTCACTTTCAGCTTATCCAATTGCACTGTGAATATGCCATTTTTTTTGCAAGTCCTTATGGCAAACACACAGAAAAATCATCACTGGAAGAATCTGAAACTCTGAAATAAGACAGGTAAACCTATTTTTTTCTCTGTGCCTAATAAAAAAAAATAGTATGAATTTTGTAGCCTTAGAATAACATAATTAAACCTGAATGGACTTAGGCTCTTACTTTGCTTGAATATGCTAGCAAATGCAGTGCCCATACAATCACTCTCATCTACAATACCTAGCTGAGATTCATATCGTTTTCAGGAGCAACATTTTTTTAGGAGCATAGTCTGTTCTCACATTATATGAAATGGTAAATATTACATCCAAAAATGTAATGCATGAATGAAAACACATGCTTTGTATTCACAAAAGCTTTATTATACCTATATCATAGCCATATGATAAATGAAAGAACCTCAGGAGAAAGTTTTGGGACATTTATAGCATGCATTTTTATAAGAAATATATAAATAGACTACTAATTTTTTTTCTCAGTTGCAGCGTAACTATCAATTAACATGCTCCCTTCAGCCAAACAACATTTTAACAAAACAAAAAAATATATAAATACCAACCTCATCCTTAGGCCCATCCTTAGGTGATAGCTGTCTCAAAACAAACATGGCAAAATGAGACAAATCTTAAAACATTTTCCCTAAAAATCACGTATCTTAAAAAAACTGCCAGCTCATTATTACAACAGGTAACCATGCCGGAGGTGGTTGTTGTATTGATAGCAGATGTCACCTCTCCCCCTACTCTGCTCTCTACCAGCCCATTTTTTGGTTATCATATTGATGTATTCTCATTGCACTATTTTTCATTGTTTATTTTATTGTTCTATTATTTTGGTTCTGTTCTGTTTACACTACTTTCATTTTCTTCCTTATTACTCTAAGAACCTAGAGTATTCCCAAGGCAAGGTAGGCAGCAAATAAATTTAACAAATAAATAAATGATACCTCTCATTTAAAACCACAAACATCTTTTATTATTCTGCACATAGCCATTAGCCTTTATTGTAAATTTTCATACAAAGTGGATTAACTTTCCCATTAATCTGCAAAGTTTCCTCGGGAAACTGACGTAGGAGAGAGTCAACCTAGAAATAAGGGGAGATTTTCTGACAGTGAGAACAAATTGACCAATTGGACAGCTTGCCTTTGGAAGTTATGGGAGGCTTCCAAGAAGAGATTGGACTGCCATTTGTCTGGAATGGTGTAGGGCAGGGGTGGGTTCCGGCAGGCACTACTGCCGGTTTGCGCGCATGCGCAGTGCAATTAAAATTGTTCTGCATGCGCAGAACTGAAAAACAAAATGGTGTTGCCACCGCCCAGGGAGCCGGTTTGGGGGTGTGGCAGGTCTGGGCCGCTGCTGGTTCCAGCGACCCAGACTACCAAACCACTATCGGTTCGGCCAAACCGGTCCAAACCAATAGGAACCCACCACTGTTGCAGGGTCTCTTGCTTGGGCAGAGGGTTGGACTATATGACCTCCAAGGTCCCTTCCAACTCTGTTAATCTAATCTGCTCCATGTTTTTCATTATGATCCAAAAAAATTTTGGCTTCTTTTCATGAACACAACAAAAAAGCCAGAATTATCTTGGCTTAAAAGATGAAATTAAATCAGAGTTTGCAAAGTGTAATGAGAACATTCCGTTTCATGAAAATCTGAAATGAAATGCCAACGCTGGCATCAGAGAAGATGAAGGGCTAAATGAAATTAAAAGGATACAAAAGGACAAAAGAAAATTTGTTTCTAGTTTTAGAAACACTTTTCAAAATGAAGTTAAGGAATACCATCTAAATCAAATGACTTTGTTCAATGTGTGCAGAGTAGAAGCCAAGGTTTGAAAAAAGTTCATCTCCAAACATCTATTTTTTTTACATTTGAGTTCAATGTAATTCTGAATTACATTTTCAGTGTTTATGTGAAGAAAAGCAATTCTGCTTTAACAAAATCTCTACAGATTCCCATCTCAAGCTGCAAAAGCTGTCGGTTTTGCTGGCCCATTCCACTTTAAATGTGGCTCTTCTGAAAGCAAAGAAGGCTGCAAAAAAGCAGTCCTATTTAAATGAGCATGTAATTATTATTTTGCTACAAGACGACAGTACAGTATTCCCAAAACCTTATCCACAATTTTTACTGCCTATTATTTTAAGTGACCTGAAAACTAGTACTGTAACTATAATAAACAAAACCCGATTTTATTTTTTTACATTACAGTCAACCTAGCAAATTCTCATTTCCCCAACATGGTTAAAAACTCATCCGAGGAAGGTGACAGAGTGCATGGGGCAGCTTCACACACCTTGCCTCAGCATTAGTGCATTGCTTGTCCTCCTGCTCCATTACAGACAGAATAAGAAGAAATGGACTGGCAGACATGCGGGGGCCTGCTGAACAGGGCTGCTGGTGCTGTGACCACAAGGCGAGACAGATGTCGGGCTGTGGGTGGCCTGGCTGCAGGGGCCCCAAGATAAGCCGGTGCAGGACGCATGGGGCAGCTCCACCTCCCCCCCCCCGTCTCGCAGAGCAGCATTTACACACTGTGCTGCCTTCTGCCCCACCGCAAGCAAGCAGAAGTGGGTCTCCCATACACGGGGAAAATAAGGCACCCCCTGAAAATAAGCCCTAGGGCTTATTTGGGGACCCAAAAGTAAATAAGACCCAGTCTTATTTCCAGGGAAACACGGTACTTAAACCCAAGAATTACAAATTTCCCCCAGAAATTGGCAGAACAATAATCCTAAATGAAACATAACAATTATTTCCTAAACTTTCTCAGTACATCTCAAAGGAGGCTCTAAGGAGTCATTACAAACAAATTAATTTCTCTTAAGGGTCTTGACTATGTAGGAACCAGGAAAATGCAGAAATACTTATGAGATATGTGCTACCTACCCCAAAAAGGAAATGCCTCTACTTAAGAAAACATGTTTGTTTACAAATATATACAATGCTGCTCTAAGTAATAGTATACAGACATTACCAAGAAGATAAAACTAATCCAAATATTGGAGTATAGTCATTATGGGAGGATAGTAATCTGACCAAACTAATGTTTTAATCTTGGCACACATGTAAATAACTTTAATGAAGGAAAAGAAAAATATTTAAGAAATTTAAATATTTTAAATTTTAATAGCGGAGTTAATCAGACTTTACTAAAGCAAAAGTTGTTCTACTACTATAGACTTGGTTTAAGGAAAGTAATAAACTTAAATCTAGCAAAAATATGGTATATTACATTAATCCCATTGCCCATATATCCCATACTAACGGGATATATTACTAATCCCATTAGTATGCCCAATAATAATTAATGCTTTGACAAAAATGTTGCCTTGTGCAGACATCAACTTTTCTCCAAAGGCTGATTTAAGGTAGCAGTTTTACTTTATTAATTAAAGAAAGTATGACTATGGTAGCACTTCTTTTTTTTTGCCAGACCAAGTCTGTTATTGGAAACAACATCTGGCTTGCAGAGGTTGGTAGTGTTGGAGACCTAATTCTCCCCTCTGATTCTTCTGGGACATAGTCATACATTCTTAGGCATCAAAGTACACCGGAAAGGATTTCTTAACAAAAACTTCACATACGTGTGCAAACAGAAATAACTTTTAGCAACCATATGCTAGCCAAATGATAGAAATATATAGGTAGTCTTCTTATAGCAATTATAATTGGGACCAGCAATTCAATCATTAAGTGAGGTAATTAAAATGCAACTGTTCTTACAATATTGCTTTAGCTTTCTGTCTTAACTGGGAACAGTCACTATACAAAGAAACCACTAAACAAGGACTGACTACCTTAAAAAACTCAGAAACTCCCAAATTTGTGCTTATTTCCTCAATAAATTATAAACCGAAGCATACAAAGAGATTAATTGAAAAAAGCATAAAACTGTCCCACCTGTCTCTGTTTATAGATAAGTTCGGGAAACAGAATATAGAATTAAGGATGTAAAAATTACAACTTTCATGTTGTTATAAATAAGAATCATAATTGAACTAGAAAAGGCTGTTTAGGTTTTTGGAATATTTAAGAGTGAAATAACATATAACATGATCTGAATAGGGCAAAAATAAAAGGAAAAAGCTATAGGATAGCGATATAGGATATCGATATAATCTCTCTATTGAGATCTTGAAAAAAAATAGAATGAAGGGAAGAGCACTTTTAGTTTCCATATAGAATAGAATATGATGCTGTGCCTAAAGAAGTATTTTTCAAGCAGCTCAGTCCGAAGAGAATATCCACAGAGAAAGGAAGATAGAGCAGCCACCATCAACAGATTTAGCTTTTGTACCTCATTTCTGAACATTGCAGTTGTTTTAAACAGTCCCCCTTACGTGATGGAATGATACCCTTTTCTATCACAATGTTGATTAAACATATGGACAGTTCAAGAAAACTATAAAGCGTCAAACTTTTATTATTATTAAACAAGCATACAGAGGAGTGCTCCATAATGAATTGAGCAATAAACAAGAAAACCAAATCTGAAACATTTATGAAATATTGACAATATCAAAAAGGTATTTTGAGCTGTGCCACTAATCGATGGGGTGGGACCACATCCCTCAACAACATAAAATCTTATTCCATCCCAATTTCTAAAATCTAGGGATGCAGAGGGATAAGAAATCACTGAACTTTTACAGTCACTCAAACAATGAATCTGTATTGTGCTCAAAGCCTTTGCAGCACCTTCTGCATGTTGATTATAGGCACTCAACAATTGCTGGCAAAAGACAATTCATACATTCATTTTTTCTCATGAGCCCTATAATAGGTAATCTATACAATGTTGATTTATTTACTTGTTCTTTTATATGGCTACCAATTTACCAGAAAACACTGGGTGGCTAATAAACATTAAAAATATCAAGCAAACAAAGTGGATTATATTTGAAATGTTCTTTCTCTATGCACATCAAAAATAGTGTGCTCAGCAACCTTAAATGTTAATAGTGTGTTTCCCTGAAAATAAGACAGGGTCTTATTTTAAATAAGGGCTTAGCTTTATTTTCAGGGAGGTCTTATTATTTTTCAGGTACAGGAGGCAGCAAGCCCATCGGCCCCACCCTCTCTGTCCCACCACCTGCTTGCCTGCGGCCACAATGACCACAGTTCTCTGCGTCCCTGGCCTTTGCCTGCCCTGCTTGCTAGCCTTCTGCTGACTGGTCGCCAAACAGCTGACTGTGTTCTGGCCTCACGGGGGCACTTCGCCCTCCTGCCAGCACTGCTTTTGGCCATCCTGTTGGCTGCTCCTGCCTGGTGCAGGGTGAGTCGTCCCAGATCTATGGCCTCTGGAGCGTGCCCCTGCTGCTGCTGGAGCCTTGCACCACCTTGCACAGCCAGCACAGCTAGTGCCCGTCAGGGCCTGAAGAAAATGGATCCCCCCAAGCCCCACTGGCCATCACAGGTGCCCCGACATGAGTGACGTTGAGCTGGCCACACACACCCGCCCATGCCTCCCCGATGTCGAATGCAACCCTGATGTGCCCCTCAATGAAATCGAGTTTGATATCCCTATTTAGAAATTTCTGCCCAGAGCTATATTTTAATCAGTAAAAAACAGAAGTGGTTTCTATTTATAGAATGAGATTGTACCAACTCATTTCTGTGAGATTTCAAGTGGGAATTCTCACTGCAACAAACAGCTTTGTTTAAATCCTCCATCTGACCATGGAATCCAGGGTATAACTTTAGGCAATTATTAGATGAGTCCCTATGGATTTTACTTTGTTAGTCATTGTCACTATAGGGGGTGGTGAGTATCTCTGTTTCAAGGCTATTGGTGTCTCAAACCTGGGTTTCTGGCTTTCTAGCTGACAAGCCCAGCATCTTAACCACTTAACCACCACACTGCCATTATTAGTTAGCTACACAAATGAAATTACTGAATGATGGGATGGGGAGAGAGAGAGAGAAAGAAAAAGAAAGATAAAGATAGACATAGAGAGAAAGAGAAAGAAAGATAGAGACAAAGAGAAAGACAGAGACAGAGAGAGAAAGAGAGAAAAAGAGAGACAGTGACAGAGAGAGAGGGGAGAGAGGGAGGTATGAACAAAACACCTGAGGCCAGGTGTGGCAAGAGGTAGCTGCGAGGGGAGGGGTGAGGCAGGGCGGGCAGGGCAAATAATTTAACAATAATGTCCTAATCTGGCTGGCTGCATGTGTGTCATGTGACTGGGTGGGAGTGAGTGATGTCGAGTTGGCCACACCACTGAATCACATTGGTTGTTAAATTATTGGCTTCCAGTGTTTTCTGTGTGAAACTGGGCCAAATGGCTCTTTGAGTGTTGCAGACTCCTGGTCTAGGTAAAGGGACAAGCTTAATGACAATATGGAATGCTAGTAAAGTGGTCATGAAGGCCTATTTTATATATTATAATCATTTAGAAAAGAAACAATCCCAGGAAAAGGATATGGGATCAAATTTGTCAGAAAGAAATTGAATTGCAAAAGATACCTACGGATCCTAAAGCTATGCATCAAATTAAATTGTTATGGCAACAACTCTCTCAGCAATGGTGAACCTTTTCAGCACCGAGAGCCCAAACTGGAATGCACGTACATGCACACCAGCCACCTGGTTTTCTGGTTTCCGGTGCACGCATGCGTGTCAGCCACCTGGTCTCCGCGTCAGAGCCCCAGAAACCCAAAGACCAGCTGGCCGTTACGCATGTGTAACAGTATCAGGTGGCAAGCATGCATGCTCAAAGAAAGGGCTCTGTGTACCACCTGTGGCACACGTGCCATAGGTTCACCACCACGGGTCTAAGTTAACAGTACAGGAAATAGAAATTACATTGAATTATGCAAAACAAAGACCCTTTGAGTTTGCAAATAAACCAGGGAGATGCTTGGCATATAAACTAAGAAAGGAAAGCAAAAAGACAATGATTGAGAAAATCTGTAAAAGCAGCAAGGTAATAACAGATAATGAATTCATTAAGAAATCATTTCCTAACTTCTGTTCAAATTTTTATAAAAGACAGGAGTTAGATATGTCAAAAATAGATGAATATCTTTTATGATAACAGCTGCCTAAACTATCACAAACCCAGAGACAACTTATGAATCACCCAATAACTGCCTTTGAGATATGAAAAGCCATTAAAAAATGAAATCAGATAAAGTCCCAGTCCCAGATGGCCTTACAAGCCAATATTATAAGTGCTTTGAGGATGAACTTCTCCAACCACTAAAGGTACAATGAATGATATACTACAGGGGCGAAAGACGCCCCAGATGTGGAAAGAAGCCAACATTGTGTTGTTACCAAAAGAGGGTCAAGATGCTACAAAGACAAAGAACTATAGACTAATCTCATTATAAACAAGGATTACAAACACTTTGCTGTCATTTTGACAGAAAGACTAAAGAAGATTCTACAGGCATATAGAACTTTCTACTGAAAAGATATCTAAGAGACAACCTGAGTACTGTTTTGAATGTTACTAAATATCATAATGAGAAGCAGGCAGTCTTAACATTTTTAGAGAGAAGGCCTTTGACAACTTAAATTGGGTGTTTATGTTTAAAGTGCTGGAAGAAATGGACGTTGGAGAGAACATTATTCAAGGAATTAAAGTATAAGACAAGGATGTCCCTTGTCCCCTCTGCTGTTCATCATTGGAAGTTTTGAATAGAGGTATTAGGAAAGATGGTAAAATAAGGGGGATAAGCACCAAAAAAGAAGTTTATAAATTGAGGGAGTTTGCTGATGATCTGGTTATATTCTTGCAAGATCCAAAAAATAATATATAATATTTGATAAGGAAATTAAATGAGTTTGGGGCTTTAGTGGGTTTTAAAATAAACAAACAGAAAACAACCATGTTGATCAAGAATATGTCATCTCAGGACAGTAATATATTGACTAAAAAGTTGCGTTTTAGGGTCATGAAAAAGGTGAAATACTTGGGGGTTATGTTGACAAATACAAATATAAAACTGTTCCAAAATAACTATGTCCCTCTTTGGAGGGATTTACAAAGATGCTCCTGGGGAGGAAAGCTATGGCAAATCTAGACAGCATACTAAAAAGCAGAGATATCACCCTGCCAACAAAAGTATGTATAGTCAAGGCTATGGTTTTCCCAGATGCAATGTATGGCTGTGAAAGTTGGATCATAAGGAAGGCTGAGCGCCAAACAATTGAGGCCTTTGGACATTGATGCTGGAGAAGACTCCTGCGAGTCCCTTGGACTGAAAGGCGACCAAATCGTTCAATCCTAGAGGAGATCAACCCTGACTGCTCTTTAGAAGGCCAGATCCTGAAGATGAAATTCAAATACTTTGGCCACCTAATGAGAAAGAAGGACTCACTGGAGAAAAGCCTAATGCTTGGAAAGATTGAGGGCAAAAGAAGAATGGGATGACAGAGAATGAGATGGCTGGATGGAGTCACTGAAGCAGTAGGTGTGAACTTCAATGGACTCCAGAGGATGGTAGAGGAGAGGAAGGTCTGAAAGAACGTTGTCCATGGGGTCGTGTTGGGTCGGACATGATTTTGCAATTAACAACAACAACAAAGATGAAGAAAATTGCACCTATCACTATTGGGTAATTTGTAATTAAGATGAACATCTTACCAAAGATGCTTTTCTTATTCCAGACATTACTAATACTCGCAACTGATTATCCATTTGAACAATGGCAGAAGGATTTTTCCAAGTTTATATGGCAAGGAAAAAACCAAGATTTGTATACAAGCTACTGCAAGACGCTACGGTAAGAGGAAGTTTGGGTTTGCCAGACTTAAAATTGTATTTTGATGCATGCTGTCTGGCTTGGTCAAAAGAGTGTGTTCTGACCCAGGGTTCCTTAACAAGCAAGAAGCGGAGTCTTGGTCCCAGCAAAACCCCTTTTATTTACACGACTGTGAATTCCTTTCATTCACAGTCCATAAGGCTTAGCAAACAGTCTCTCAGAGGATTGTTTATCAAATATGAACCTTATCTCGTTTGGCGAGCTGCTAAATAACTAGTTCTAAACACAGTGCAGGGCAAAACTTGGCACAGAGTCTCTTATAGTTACAAACAGAACTTTCTCTCTTGACACAACCAAATTTCCTGCAAAAGCCCCCTCCCCATTTGCTCCTCTTTTGTTTCCTATGGGAGGGGCCAATTACCTCCGAGGTGTGGTTTACGCTTTAGTCGATCCTGCTTTCTTAGTTGTTCTTGTCTTCTGGCAGCTCTGCGCATGCGCACACTGTGAACAGGCTCCATCTGTTCTTCTGCCTTGCTGCTGTCTAATGCCCTCTCTATCTCTGAAGCAAAGCCCTTGTCTGATCTTTCAACCCCCAGGACTAGCCTATGTTCCTCTCTGACTCTGTTGCCAGCTCCGCTGGTTGCTGGTGGGCCACAACAGGGTGAACCTCCAGAACAAGAGGTTACTTGAATTAAAGGGCCATGAATTAAGGTTTGGATGGCACGGTTATCTATGGTATGACAAAGCTAAAGTTAATGTTGAAATTAATAATCACTTTACTAGACATGCCATACTAAGTGTCTCGAATAATAAAAGAAGATTCTCTACGAAGTTGCCTCTTTGGGTGTCCCCAAAAAGTTTTCTTTAGAAAAGAAATGGTGGCAAAGCCAGATTGGTGGATGTACAGTAAAATACTATCTTTCAACTTTGGTGACCCTAAAGTCGAGGGAAGAACTTGAATCAGAAAGTTATGTTTGCCATTGATTTACATATCAACAACTAAAAGAAAGATTTAAACTAGATAAAAAGAGTTATGGGTTTGATTTCATTTTAAAAATAAATTTGAAATTTTTTATAAGATGATGTATCACTGGTATTTAACACCGGATAAGTTAACTAGAATGTATGAAGATATTTCTAGTGAATGTTGGAAGTATAAAAATAAAGAAGGGACTTTTTATCATTTCTGGTGGACATGTGTTAAAGCAAAGACATTTTAAATTCATATTTTAATACAGAAAATTCTTAAAACAAAGATAAATATGAAACCTGAAGCTTTTCTTTTGGAAAAAGAGTTTGAGAAACAATTCAGAACTTCAATGTTATATATGTTGACAGCAGAAAGACTACTGTACACCTAAAAATGGAAGGACATTTTGATTCCCACCATGGACGAATGGCTACAGAAGCTGATGGAGTTGGCAGAAATGGTTAAATTGACTGTTTTGATTAAAGAAAATAATATAAGTACATGGAGACTGCTTTATGCTTGAGGTGGAAAAAATATGAAACTTTGATTTTGGGTTTTACCAATTAGACTGATACATGTTTTTATAGAAATGGCTAATTATAATTACTATGGAAAAGCAAAAAGTGGTCATTTGATGTTAGTGCTTTATTTTACTGCAACAGAGGTAGCCAGAAGTCAACACTTTTTTTTCTTTTCCCCAGCCCTTCCTCACTTTTCTTCCCCCTTTTCCCCTCACTGTCTTAAAACATGTAAAAAATGTAAAACCTCTAAATAATAATTCTCTTTATTACTCTGGCTCTTTTTTGCCTGGCATTAGGTTAAAATCTATTGATGTGATTATAATGGTATATAATGTGCATGGTATACACATTAGCATAATGTTTTCACCTTAATAAAAATCCACTTCAGAATAACCTATATTGTATACATTGATAAATCAAACTATGATTTGAAAATTACAAGTCCTCAGCCACAGATTGGGCTTTGGTCTTACTTGATACACCTGTTCTCTGGGAGGTTGAGATACCATCCAGGAATGGGTTAACTCCATCTGTCATCTAATTGGGATGAATCTGCAAACTGTAATGACATGTCTCCTCTGCTAGCTCCTCCCAGCTTTTTGATGAAGGTGTCACAGCAGATTGATGTGTTGTGATGAAGAAATGTCTCCTGGACCCAGGACCAGACACCAATCAGGGTGGAGCTGGATGCTTTCTCCACCTCCCAGAGAATGGGCATATCAGATAAGACCAAAGCCCATTCTCCATAGTGGTGGAGATAGCATCCAGGAATGGGACATACCAAAGTATGGCTGTCCAACAGGTGGACTACAGGAGAAACCATGGTTCTGGAGAACCTGATTTGTGAGTTCCAGGTCCTTCTTCGCCTGTGGTTCTGATGATGATTGAATAAGGATATCGTCCAGATAGCACTGGATCCTGACTTGCATGGTGCGAGGGTGTCTGCCAGTGCTGCGAGCAGCTTGGTGAACACTCTGCGGGCGGATGACAGGCCGTGTATTGGTAGTATTTCCCCCCATAGTAGAAATGGAGAAACTATCTGTGGGTGGGGAGGATGAGCACGTGCAGATATGCCTCTGTGAGGTCCACCAACATGAGGAAGTCGCCCCTTCTGACACTCTCCAAGATGGTCTGGAGCGAGTGCATCTTGAATCATCGGTACACAATGTGACAGTTCAAACGTTTAAGGTCTAGAATTGCCCTCGAACCCCACCTCTCCCAGGCCTTTTGAACGATAAACAGGATGGAGTAAAATCCCCAACCCTGCTGCTCCTCTGGAACCGGCTGGATCGCCTAAATATCCAGTAGATGCTGAATTGCCGATTCCACGAGGAGCTGCTTCGCCCAGTCCTTTGATACAGGATACCTGATGAATAAGCTTGGATGATGGTGGTGGTGGTGGAGAGGAACTCCAGTGGGAGGCTGAATTTTACTGTCTCCCTGACCCAGGCATCCATGGTGATCTTCTCCCATTGCGTGGCAAAGGCCAGTCGACCCTCCAACACTGTCCACTCCTACCTGATCTGTTGCCGCTATCTGGGTGGGAATTGTCTCTGTGGCCAGGGAAGGCTAAATCCACCGTCCGACCTTCAAAAGGGTGAGCAGGGAAGTGGGCAAGTCTCTGCTCGCCAGGAAAGGGACAGCAGGATTGGTTCCAGGGAGTCCCCAAACAATTTTTCCCCTGTGAAGGGGGCGGAGGCCAGTTTCCACTTATGTGTGGCATCCGCTAGCCACTGGCGGAACCAAAGGAGACATCTGGTTACTACTGACGAGGCAAAGGACTTGGATGTGAAACATGCTGCATTCAGTGTGGCATCCACCGAGAATTCCATTGTGGACTTCAATTTATTAGTATCTTGATGTGACCTAGAGTCACTTGGAGGGATCCTTTCCTGTAACTGCTTCAACCACAGCAATGAAGCTCTATTGAAGGAGGAGGCTGCTGTGGAAGCTTTTACAACCCAGGTGGCAGCCTGGTGACCTTTTACTAAGGTTTGTTCAGTTGTCTTGTCCTCCAGTCAAAGGGCTTCCTCTGAGGAACCAGCCATGACTGATGATGTTGACAATGCAGCCACAGGAGTATCAACTATGGGGACCTCTAGGGCCTTGGATAGATCTGAGCCCATGTTATATAAATGCTTGTCCTAACTGTTGGGATAGGGTCCTGACCCAGGGGAGGTCCACTGCTTTGCACTACATCCAGGAGCTGGAACCACCTCTCTCTCCGCTGCTGGTTCTGAGAAGAGTGTCTTCCAGGTCCCCTGATCCAGGTGCTACCTCCTGCGTTGTTTGATTGGCCCCCATATTGGCTTGAACAGCAAGAATCTAAATAAAGATGGTTGGAAAATGCCAACAAAGGCAGGTTGATCAGGCATTAGACCCTCACCATCTGACAGCTCTAAGTCCCTGTGTGCCTCCTCTTCTCCTAACAAAGAAGCCTGACTGGGAGAGGCAGGAGGGTAGTGGTCTGGGGGGCATAAACCCCTCAGGCTCATGATGCTCCATTTGAGCGGTGGGCTGTGTTGGTCTGAGATCACTGAAGCTGCTCTCTGTTGTAATCCTGCAGCTATCTCATCTGATGGCCTCTGAAATAATGCCATGTTGGGAGGAGGTAGAGCTTCTGTTTGTTCCTGAGAGCGGAGGCCGGTAGCAGTGGACGTGCAGGTTGCTTCTGTGGTTAAAACCCTTTATCTCCCTGGCTGCTCCCTGGCAGTCATTGGAGATTTATGCTCTGGCGGGGAGCTGAAGAAACTCCTACCATCACGAGGCTGATTGGAGGGAGAAGGAGAAGTCTGCCACTCCACGCTGTCTGGAGACCACGCGGCCAGCTGTGGACTATCACAAGGGTGAAGCAGCTCCAATGACTGCAAGGCGAAAGGATGGGGGCTGATCTGCCCAGGAGGCCTCTGATCTCTGGATCTCCTCTGCGCCTCTCTCTGGGCCTTCATGAATTCACAATCCAGGGCCCTCTGGCAGCGGCTTTTGATTCACTGTGTGGCCTTAGAGGACCTTTTGGAATATTCCCTTGTATGGGGCTCAGAAGCTTTCCTCTTTCTTGTAGGACTTGATCCCAAGGGTCTTGCAGCCTCTTCTCTGCGAATGGAGGAGATCTCCTGGGTTTCAGCCTTGAGGGCTGCAAAGCGGTATGCCCGAGATCTGGACTGTGGCTCACCAACCTCTTGGTTTAATGATGCTAAGGGCTCCAATTGGGGACTTCCACATGGCTTGAGTCATCCCGACAGTTTGGGACTCACCCCTCGCTGTGCCTTCCCTCCATTCAAATTTGGTGCGCAATTTAGCCGCTCCCCGAGCCCAAGTGTCAGCACAGCAGAGGAGGCATGTTGTCACAGTTTGCAATCCAATTAGATGACAGATGGAGGTAACCCATTTCTGGATACTATCTCGCAATACTATGAAGAATCTTGCATTTAACATATTTCAATTTGCAATATTCTCGCTTTTAAGTTTTAGAGAATATCTGAGATAGATATTCATTTATTTTGGAAGTCTTGAACATAGTTTTCATATTATAAACCTCTATTTCAGTGTTATAAAAAGATTCTATGTTCTCATTAGAAAAGCCATGTCACCAGAGTCATCTTAAGGATACATTTATTTATATTTGATTTACTTTAATGAACGTATAGGCCACTGCAATTGTAAAAAATGTATGTGATATGGATCCTGGCTCTTGATAGAAAAATCAGTAGGTTACAGTGGCAAATGAATTGCAATTTAATTATACCATAATTTGCAAGAAAAGGTACTTATGGAGGTTAATGCTTCATTCACCACTTTTAAAGTTCTATAAATGTCCTCAGCAGTTATACAGAACTCAGCCATGTGAATCATTGAAACAACTGGAAATGTTAGACTCTTCTAACATACTCTTAAGACAAAGGTATATAAACAATTAAACATTGTTTTTACATAACAGGAAGAGTAAAAAACTTACCGCAAACTACTACAAGGCAATGTGACGAACCTGAACATTGCCAGAAAAACTCGCAATGGGAGCAGGGTGAATACATAAAGGAAAGCATCCAGGCACAAAAAGATCCCAAAAATCATCAGCTACAGAGGAAAGAAAGAGAGAGAGAGATTCAAGGTTCAATCAAGTTTCATACTGAATTAATTACATGTAGAACAGATATGACTATAATCATAACCATCTTCATAAAACAGGACAATTTACATAAAATTATATATAAATACAAAATTCTATTTCAAAGCCTGGCAAAACCAGTAGATTTCCCACAATTTACTTAGAAGCAAGGAAGGGGCACCTCTCCAGGAGGAAGTTCCAATTTTATACCAGACAAGGGACAGGGACGTTCTCATTTAGCAAGGTACTATTTTTTTAGAGCCGCGATGGTGAAACTATGGCACATGGGCCACAGGTGGCCCACAGAGTCTCTGCGGGCACACAAGCTGTCGCCCTAGCTCAGATCCACGAATCTGAGTGCGGCATGCCTCACAACGGCCAACTGGTTTTTGGGTCTCTGCCGCACACACACGAGGTCACACATGCATGTGCAGGGGCCAGAGGAATGTGGGGGAGAGTGTGGGATGCATGCGCGGGGACAGGGTGCACACAGGGGGTCATGTGCATGTGGGGATCACGCAGGCATGCAAGGAGCACACGTGCATATGCACATGCAGGGGGTGGGGTGCACACATGGGATGGGGCACATGCAGGAGTGTACGTACATGCACAGGGCACACACAAACATGCAGGGCACACATGGCACACACACAGTGGTTGCGTGCACATTGCACTTGGTGCCAAAAAGATTAGCCATCACTGCTTTAGTGTAAAAAAGAAGTTGGAACACATTTAGCAAAAACTCTCTTTGTAAGCCACTGGCACCTGATCTTTGCAGATATTTATGGTTTCAGTGACCCTAATCTTCACTCAGTAGATGAAGTGTTTAGATTAGATTAGATTAGATTAGATTAGATTAACAGAGTTGGAACGGACCTTGTAGGTCATCTAGGCCAATCCTCCGCCCAACTAGAGACCATTTCTGACAAATAGCAGCCCAATCTCTTCTTGAAAGTCTCCAGTGATGAAGCTCCCTCAACTTCCAAAGGCAAGCTGCTCCATTGTTCTGTCAGAAAATTTCTCCTTATTTCTAGGTTAAACCTCCTTGTTCAGTTTCATAACCATTATTCCTTGTCTGGCCTTCAGGTGCCTTGGAAAACAGTGTGACCCCTCATCTCTGTGGCAACCCCTCAAATATTGGAACACTGTTATCATATCTCCCCTGGTCCTTCCCTTCACTAGACTAATCATGCCTAGTTCCCGTAACCGGTCTTCATATGTTTTAGTCGCCAATTCCCTAATCAACCTGTTGTGGCCCACCAGCGGCCAGCAGAGCTGGCAGCAGAATCAGACAATGAGGAGGTTGGGGAGGAACATGGGCCAGTTCTGGAGGCTGGGGAAGGCTCGGACAAGGGCTCTGTGTCAGAGGCAGAGACGAGGCCATCTGGCAGTGACCAGGTGCCTATGGAATTAGACAGCAGTGAGGCAGAGGAACAGCTAGAGCCTGTTCCCAGTGTGCACATGTGCAGAGTTGCCATCTGTGGTACTGGCTTATTTCTCGCCTCATAGGCCCGGACTATACAAGCCCACAACCACCATCCAATGGTAGAGGGGGACACCCGTGACCAAATGGCAGAAGACTGGAAAGAAACAAATAACACCTCCGTCTTCCTGGAGGGTGCTGTTCTCTTCATGTAAATACGGAGAGCTCTCCGCACATTCAGCTTGTGCCACGATTTTGTCCTTTCTATGAGTGGGGTTAGGGCAAAAATCTGGGAGAATTAACTTCTGAGTCCTATGAAAATAGGAACTTATCTTGGGGATAAATGCAGGATCAAACCTCAGCACGACTGTGATAGGCTGGAAAATACAAAGGTCCTCCCTGACAGAGAGAGCACCCAGCTCTGAGAACCTCCTAGCCGACGTGATGGCGACAAAGATGATCACCTTTAGAGCAAGGAACTGCAAGGAAACGGTCCGCAGTAGTTCAAAGGGAGAATCCCCTAGGGACAGGAGGACCGTGGACAAATCCCAAGATGGAAACCTGTGAATTACCAGGGGCTGGAGGTTAGCCGCCCCTCGTAGAAACCTCTTCACCAACGGATGATAGCCCAGGCTCTCCCGACTATCCAAGACCAGGAGAGTTGACAGAGCCAAGACTTGTCTCCGAAGCGTGTTATGGGCCAATCCCCTCTCCAACCCGTCCTGGAGGAATTCCAGGATATTAGGGAGCGAGGGACGTTTGGGATCCACACCCGCCTTATGGCACCAAGTACAAAAAGTGGACCATGTGGCGTTGTAAATCCTGGTTGTGGCTGAGCGTCTGGAAGCCACGATTGTTTGTATCACCCGCGAGGAGAACCTTGCCTCTCTCAAGATCTCCCTCTCAAATACCAGGCAATCAACTGGAGCCATTGAGGCTCTGAACAGACCAGGACCCCCTGGCGAAAGGAGATCTTCTCTTGTGGGATCCTCCAGGGTTTGACAATGGACAGACCTAAGAGGTCCGCGAACCATGGCCAGTACGACCATTATTACCTCTGCCCCTTCCTTATCTTCCCCAACACCCCTGGGGTCAGTGGAAGTGGGGGAAACGCATAAAGCAGACCCCGGGGCCACTTGATGCGTAAGGCATTGCTCCCCTCCGCTCGAGTCGGGGTCTGCGTGAAAAACCTGTGGAGCTGGGCGTTTTCCGGGGACATGAAGTGGTCCACCACTGGCCATCCGAAACTCCTGCAAATCTTCTTGAACAGTTCCGGGTCCAGCTGCCATTCTGTCTGGTCCACCATGGCCCTGCTGAGCCAGTCAGCTTGGTGATTGGCATCTCCGGATATGTGCTCCGCCTTGATGGACAACAGATGCCTCTCCGCCCAGTGGCCCAGGCGCTGGGATTCCATCCAGAGGGCTCTAGAGTGAGTCCCTCCCTGCCTGTTTACATGTGCCTTTGTAGCCATGTTGTCTGTCAGAAGTAGGATGTGTCTTTGCTCTACAAGGGCCTGAAAGTGTTGAAGGGCCAGATGAGCCGCACGGAACTCTAGCCAGTTTATGTTATGTGTAAGATCCAAAGGAGACCAGCGACCTTCAGCCAGCTGTGTTCCCAGCAATGCCCCCCAGCATAAAGGCTCGTGTCCGTGGTAAGAGTGAGTCTTTCTGGCTCCCTGAACATATACCCTTTGGTATATGGGTGGGGAAACCCACCACCTAGGGAGAGTCTCACATGGGGAGGGGGTACTCGAACCTGAAAAGGAGAGGCGCTGCGCTTGCTCCTTTGGTACGGGAGCAAGAACCACTGGAGAGTTCTAGCATGGAGCCTCACCAAGGGAACAAGATCTATACAAGAAATCATCTTCCCTAACAACTGAGACAAGGGGACAATGGGCACACGCCGTTCTTTCAGCACCTGGTTGACTATGACCACTCCCAAATGCAACAGCCTGGTAGAAGGTCGCATGCCACTCTTCTGGAAGTTTACGGAGAACCTATACCTCAGCAGGGTCTCCACTGTCAGGCCAAGATCTTGAAGGGACCGCTCCGATGACTCCGCCTGGAGGAGGATATCATCTAAATAACAATGAAGTCTGGTGGGAACTGAGGTGAAAGTCCTGGGAGCCGAAACAAGGCCAAAAGGAAGAGCCCTATACTGGTAATGGCTACCAGCGTAGGAAAACCTAAGAAACTTCCTGTGCTCAGGGAGAATTGATACATGAAGGTAAACTTCCATCAAATCGATGGAAGCTAAGTAGTCGCCTTTCCTGATACCTTCCAGAATGGAATGAAGGGAGACCATCTTAAACCGTTTGTATACTAGGTAGCAGTTCAATCTTCTAAGGTCAAGAATCGCCCTCCATCCCCCAGAGGACTTTGAAACCACAAAGAGGTTGAAATAAAACCCCTTGCCCTGGTCCTCCTGAGGAACCACCTCTACCGCCTGGATCTCCACCAGGTGGTTGATCGCCTGGTGCGTGAGCTATCTCTTAAGTGCGCACTTGGAGGATATAAACGTACGAAAGGAATTCAGAGGGATGGATAGGAATTCCAGCCGCAGGCCAAACTTCACCGTATTAAGGACCCAGAGATCCGAGGTAATACTCTCCCATCGGTCGGCAAACAACGCCAACCGACCACCAATGGGAGCCGTCCAAACCTGCTAATTTATTCCGGCAGAAGGGACGTCTGCCCCCCCAAAAGGGCTGCTTACTCTGGGGTTGAAATCGTGTCCTATCCCCGTAGGAAGACCTATCCTGCCACCTGTCCTGACGTGGCTGAAAGCTTCTAGGCTGATAATGATAGTCTGTGACAGTTCCCCTATAGGGTGCCCTATGTGTATATGGTGTGTACTTGTGTTCCTGCTTCTTAGTCGTAGCAGGCAAAACCTTACGTTTGTTCTTATTCTCAATGAGGATTGGGTCCAGAACCTCGCCAAACAGCTTCTTCCCTGCATATGGGCCAGCCGCCAGCTTCCACTTCGCTTTGGCCTCCACCTGCCAGTTTCGGAGCCACACCATCTGCCTAGCTGAAATAGAGGAAGAAAGAGCCCTGGAGGCAAACTTAGCGGCGTTCAAGGTCACATCTGTCGAAAACTGAGTCGCAGCAATGACCTTGCTGATGTCCTGAAGCAGCCTCAAATCGTGCGCCGGGACACGCTCCTGCATTTGCTCGAGCCACATCAACGTGGCGCGATTGAAGGATACAGAAGAAGCGGCTTTAATCGCCCATGTTGCCACCAGGAAGGTCTTAAGCAACACCAGTTCAGTCCTCTTCTGCTTTCAGGTTGTCGGCCACATCACTTGCCCCCATGGGAGTTGGGGATGCCAGGGCGGCTACAGGAGCGTCCACCTCCAGAACCTGTAATGCCTGGGAGAAATCAGGCTCCATATTATAGAATCATCTGCCATTCCCACCTGGGGTGGGGAAAGTACCTGGCTTGGCCCACTGCTTCTGAATGACATCCAGAAACAGTTTCGGTGCAGGGATCTCCTCTTTCCGCACCGCGGGTTCTACAAAGAAACACTTTTTCTTTGGCGCTGCCTTGGAAGTCGAAGCCTCGGCCACAGCCTCCTTCTCCTTCTCCTTGTCATCCTTCGTCTCAGCGGCTGCAGTGCTCCTGGCTTTAAATAGCAAGGAACGGAACAAATTAGGAGAAAAGAAACCGGCAAAAGCACGAGTATCCAGTGCCAAACCTTTATCATCAGAAAGCTGTCTCCTTTTGCTCCTCCTCTTCCTGGAGCAAAACCTCGCACCTCAGCGAAGGAGGAACCTCTCTCTGTGCCCTGTCTGGGCGAGAAACCAGATCCTGGATATGTTTGCGCTTGGCCTCCATCAGTTCTGTGTCTGCCTGGTCAGTGGAGCGACCCTGGAGGGCTATGCCATGTGCAATGGCTCGATGAATAAGATTGAATGTTATCAGGCAACTCCTCAAGTTCACCAGTGTCATGAATAGGCCCAGGCCTGGGTGCCAGCTGGTGCCTGTGCCCTGCGTCAGGAACAGGCGCAATGCATGGAAGCGAATGGTACTCGCCTTCCTCGTCCTCAACCTCCGAAAGTGGAGGTGAGATGGAACTGGCCCTTGGGGATCCAGAGATCTTTGGAGGGGAAGGGGAGGGAGAAAGTGGAGCCGCCCTTAGGAGGGGGGGATCTCACCAAAGGCAAAGGGGCCTTATCTCCACCTCCCTGCCTGGACTTCTCCCCATCCCCTGTACTCCCTTGCCTGGAGGGAGCTTGCTTCACTAGTGGAGGAGGATCCTGAGGGGAACCCTTCCTCTTCTTAGAGCTCTTCGATGGCGCTACAGAAGTCACCCCAGAGCTGCTCTCACCAGGGGAATCAGTCATGGTACTGTAGCAATCTCTTTGCCCCAAGGCCTCACTCTGCCCAGTTCAGCAACCAGCACAGTAATCTACAACTGTTCTCACCGGAGATGGCAGTCGCAATGAGCCTCGTGGCGGTGAAAAAAGGAAAAACAGAATGGCCGCTGACCATGTGATCCACCGGAGGTCCAAACAAAATGGCCACCACCTCATGGCCACTAACAAAATGGTCATCGACGACACAAGGACCTTCTCAAGATGGACACCGCCCAAGAAGCTCTCCCAAAATGGCCGCCCCCAGGGCCCCATACTCACAAGGGAGAAGCTTCTGGAAAACAAATGGTGCCAGCGAGCAAATGGCCCCAAGAACGTCCGGATCCGCAAGCCTAGCTAGTGCCGATCGCATCTTCCCGTCGTTCCAAACTGTTTGCATTTACACAGGAGTGCCGGCGCTCCGCACACGTGCTCCACGCACCAGCAGCCTCGATGTCCACCCACTGCAGCCCCTGAAAACCAGCAGCAATGCAGGGAAGCCTCCCTGGCCCGCTCATGAGCCAGCAATCAGAATCAAGCCAAACGGAGCCGCAATAGACTCCAATAGCCGGCACAGCCAGCTGCTTGCCTGCGAGAAACCTGAAAACCTCCAGCAGGAGCCAGCCCACACAATTCACTACTCTAACAACAACCAGGTGGGAAAAAACTTGTGAGCCAAGTTCAAACACCTTCCATACAATAGTAACATTAAAGACAAATGATAAAAGTAAAGAAAAAAATACTGTAAAGCAAACTATTCTAAAAAAATTTGTCTTTATTTATTTTCAAACCTGCTCCTTTTCCATATTCCTCTATTTTTTTCTATCAATTTGGGTGCAGTTTTAAGTGGATCCTCTAAGATGAAGACCAAGTCATCTGCAAATGCTTGCAGTTTATATTCTTCCTTTTTTATTTTCATTCCTTTTATGTCTTTTTCTTCTCTGATTTTTCTGTTTAAAACTTCTAGTGTTAGGACAAATAACAAAGGGGATAATGGACAGCCTTGTCTTGTCCCTTTCCTTATTTCAATAGAGTCTGTCAATTCTTCATTTATCGTTATCTTTGCTGTTTGTTTATGATATATAGTTTGTTTGGCTTGAGTAATTTTTTTTTACCAAATCCCATCTGTTCCAGTTGTAACAACATAAATCGCCAACTCACGTTATCAAAGACTTTCTGTGCATCAAAAAACATCAAAGCCATTTGCTTTTCAGGATGTGCCTCATAATATTCCAAAGTATCCAGAATTATTCTTATATTATCTTTAATTTGTCTCTTTGGTAGAAACCGATTTTGATCAGGGTGGATAAAGTTATTTAAGTATTTTTTGAGTCTTTCTGCCAATATTGAAGCAAATATCTTATAATCTGAATTTAACAAAGAAATAGGTCTATAGTTCTTAATTTGAAGTGGGTCAGTCTCCTCTTTTGGCACAAGTGTAATATATGCTTCTGACCACGATTTGGGTATCCTCATCTTTAACATAACCTCATTCATAACTTCTAGTAATGGGAGACACAACAATTCCTGCAATGTTTTATAGAATTCCACTGGTAGTCCATCCAGACCTGGTGCCTTGCCATTGCTTTGTTTTTTAATTGCTTCAGTTAGCTCCATCGTCGTTATGTTGCCTTCTAGCATCATTTCAGTTTCTTTAGGTATCTGGGGTAAGTTTGCTTCCTGTAAGTATTGTTTAGCTCCTCTCTCTTCTATATTCTCTTGTTCATACAATTTCCCATAATAATCTTGTGTAATTTTTTTCTTTTCTTCATTTCTATGGCAGATTTCATTAATTGCAATATTTTCCTTGATTCTCTCTTTTTTCAATATGTACGCTAACCATCTGCCTGATTTATTTGCATTTTCAAAGTAGTTCTGTTTAGCACCTCTAATTTTTTGCGCTAATTCCTTTTTTTCCATTAACCCCATTCTATATTTAATCAGGTTACTTTACTTTTCTCATGTGTTGTTCTATTACTTAAGATTAACATGTAAATTAACTCAAAAATAAGGATGTTATTAGATTGATTTAGCGTTTGTATGCTTCCATCTATCTTCCATCGGAGAGTGTTTAATTTTAAGAGACTCCCACTAGCATTTGTCCTAAAGTCCAGAAACAAAGTCTGCATTTTCCACCACAAGAGATCAACAACTTTTTAAACTTGAACACATTTTTTTTCCCATTGGTGATAGAACTGCTCCTCAGAAAGCAACAAATGAATTTTGGCTGCACATGCCGTTCTACTGCTGATACATCACTGCTTTGGAATCAGTCCAACATATTCAATTATAGTGTTATCACATCAGACTTAAGGCAAATTGAACGTCAGACTGAACACCCAAAACATGCAGTCAGAATAATATTCTTTATATACTTTAAAAAGGTTTATGTGTTCTATAAAGTGAGACTGAGCATTCCTTAGGCATAAAAATGCTGATAAATTAACTTACCTTTTCCAATTCTCTTGGTATTCGCATGCATGTGTACACTCTCTCTCTCCGTTCTGTGTACTTGGCTTCATTGTGTTCAAGGAAGTAACCTCTTGTTAGCTCTGCATTGATAAACCTCAGTAGAGAAAGATCTGCATTGAAAGAAAACCTCTTTTTAAAAATGTTGAATTATTTAGCATTCCTTTTCTCTTTTTTTTCTTAGCTGCCATAGTAAACTACTTTAAATTAATCTATGTCAGGGTCTCTAAACTGGCTGGGAGTTGAAGTCCACAAGTCTTAAAGTTACCAAGTTTGGGGACCCCTGATCTAGACCAACACACAAGTGATAACATCACTTCAAATCTTACTATCTTTCCTCAGCATGCATCAGTGCCTCATCTACAACTCCACAGTGACAATATCTAGAATTTAGCTCTTTACTATTTGTTGTTGCCTTCAGTTCCACCCACTAATTCTTCTCCTAATGTCTATGGATTTGCCTCAATCTTATTCAGTTCCAAGAATCTCCAAACTGAGTTAAACAAATTCCTGGCAGGAATTCCAGACAGCTCGCTCTACCAGTCCCCTATTCATTTTACTGGATGAAATGAGCCTTGCTGACTTATAACGTAAATCAGCAGGACTCTTCTTACTAGGGTTGCTGTTTAGCACTACAGTTTTTTTGCCTTTATTTAAAGACATGTAAAGACCCAAAAGTTTTCAAAAGCAATTAGAATTCAGAGGTTAAGGAAATAAATAATGGGTTTAAATCTGGAAATTGAGAATGAAAGTGATACATAGAGTCTATGAACAGAAGGGAGAAGGGATAATAAGGAAGCTTGACAGATTAGAGAAATGAGCTCAAAACAATGGAATGAAATTTAATAGAGACTAGTGCAAAATACTTTATTTAGAGGGAGAATCAGGTGTACAATATAAAAGTATATATGTATGAAGGGAGATCCCTGCACAAGACTAAGCCTTCCACAGAACTTCAATTTTTTTGTAATGTTTTGTAATGGATAGGATAGCCTGGCAGAGATTTTTTTTATGTTTGATATCCTTGGCCTGACTTGTTCACTATTGTTTCAAAGCAATGCAGATCGTAGAGGTGATAGTGAATCTCTTTGAAAGATTCCTCTCTTGATATTAACCTCTCCTATTTTATTACTATTGATCAGTAACTGTAGCTTCCATTGCACCACTGATCTTCTCATGATAAATTATTAATAATGTGTAATAACTATAATAATATTTAATTAATGATTCATTGTTTAATAACATATTAAGTATTATTATTAACTACAGTTTATCACAAGCTGATGATAAATCAACAAAAACTCATAGAGTATATTTTTAGTTTTTGATGTTTTGTGATGTAATTTGTTTTTGTTGTTGTACACTGCCAAGAGTCCTCCAAAATTGAGACAGGCTCTAAGTAACTTTAAAACAAATATTTATGTATTAGGCAAGAGTAAGTTAGGAATACACATGCTGAATCCATGATCACGTTGAAATGGCTTCATGCAATGTGTTACATCATTCCTTCTGTTCTTTGCATGAATTGGCAAACAAGCCAGAAATTATATGTTCCTTTATATTTAATCTAGGAGACCGCGGTTTAATCAATTTAGCACAAGCAGGCTATAAAGCTATAGTTTAAAATTAATAATGAGAAAAGCTGTATTTTAAAGTTCCAAATCCACTTGTCTAGAAATTAATCTAATATTTGTCAAAGAAAAAAATACAACCCTGCATATACAGACACTACAAATTACTAAATGTTGAAGACTAACTTTGTGATTGTGACTTGTACTCTGGAACTATTACAGAGTAAAAACAGATTCAAATATTTGCACAAGTTTCTAAACTGCAGTTTTATTAACAAAATGTACACAAGTAATGCTTCTACTTCTGCCAAAGTGTTTCTGACGCACAGAAAATTGGACACTGCACACTGTACAATCTCCCCAAATAATAATTAGCTCTAAGTCAAAAATCAGTACTCCTTTTCTGTTCCTCTAAAATAATTCAAATTTTCTAATTATAATCAAGGCTTCAATTTTTATTACACTGGTACAAACTTACTTTTCAATCCAAAAGATCATGCCAAACCAATCTTATTTCATTCTTTGACAAAGTGGTAATGAAATGCTGTGGGCATAGTAATACTTAGACTTCAGCAAGTCATTCCACAAAGTAGCCTACTTCTTCTTGGTAAACTAGAAAAATATGGGATAGACAGTATCACCACCAGATAGATTTGTAACTGGCTGACAAACTGTACTCAACCTATAGTCCTTAATACTACTACATTTACAGGGAGGGAAGTAAGCAGTGAGGTGCCACAAGGTTCTGCCTTAGGCCCATCTTCATAAATTCCTTAGATGACGAAATAGAAGGGGCACTCATCAAATTTGCAGATGACACAAAGGTGGCAGGAATAGCCAACACCCCAGAAGACAAGCTCAGGATCCAAAAAGATCTTGATAGATTTGAACAATGGACCCTATCCAACAACATGCAATTTAACGTGGAGAAAAAAGAACGTTGGTCCTTACTTTAACGTTTCTTTTCTGTGGTAAGGCGGAAGGGGCTACAGCTGGGTTTAGTCACAGCCTGATTGGTCCAGAGACTGAGGGATTTTTCTTAAGTATCCTCCTTTCCCTCTAGGCTCCCAGTTTCACAAGGTCGAATGGAAAAAGCTACAAGTAGTATGTAAGGAAAACCAAGACACACAAAAACACAGACCCCCAACTGCCCCAAACACCGCTGATCAATGTCATGGGTGGGATGTAGCCCCTCCCGCCTTACTACAGAAAAGAAACGTTCAGGTAAGGACCAACATTCTTTTTTCTGTAGTTTCGGCGGGAGGGGATACAGCTGGGACATTGACTCCGGGGGGGGCGCTACTTGTTGGAGCACCCGATGGCCGAAGGCCGCGTCCACCGAAGCGAAACAATCCAAACGGTAGTGTTGGATAAAGGGAGTCGGGGAGGCCCAAGTGGCCGCCCAACAGATGTCGTCTAGAGGAGCCCTGGTGGCCCATGCGCCCGTGGTAGCCGCACTCCAAGTGGAGTGGGCCATAATTCCCTGCGGTGGAATCTGAGATAAATGCGCAAGGTGCAGCGGACATCTAGCCTGTGCCAAAGAATTTCCCTCTCATGGGAAGGAGAGGGACAGAAGTTAGGGAGAATGACCTCCTGCAATCTATGGAACAGGGAATTGACCTTTGGGAAAAAGGTCAGGTCGAGTCGCAGGATGACCCTGCCTTGGTGGAATTGACACAAGTCATCTTTGAACGACAAGGCACCCAACTCAGATATCTGCCTAGCCGAGATAACAGCGATGAGGAAGGCCACCTTTAAAGTTAGGTACCTGAGGTGTACCGTCCTTAATGGTTCAAAAGGAGGTCCTGTGAGAACCCTAAGTACTAGGGAGAGATCCCATGTTGGAAACCTGTGCACTGGGGGCGGGCACAGGTTTGCTGCCCCTTTTAGAAAACATTTGATCAGAGGGGATTGGGCTAGGGATAAACAGCTCTCCCCTGCCAGGACTTCTTATCCTTGTTCTCCACAAGGATTGGGTCAAGGGAAGCCCCAAAGAGGTTGGGACCAGTGAAGGGGGCCGCTGCCAGATTCCATTTGGACTTGTTGTCCATTTGCCAATTGCAGAGCCACAATAGGCATCTCGATGTTACAGAGGTGGACAACGACCTAGAAGCGAATTTTATGGAATCTAGGGTGGCGTCTGCAGAGAACTGGGTGGCTGAGATGATCTTGGTGAGGTCTTGATGAAGACGCTCATCCTGCAGCGGGATGCGGTCCTGCAACTGCCGCAGCCACATGACCACCATATGATTAAAGTAGGAAGCTGCTGCAGATGACTTAATGGCCCAGGCGTTAAAATTCTTACGGATTGTAAGCTCTGCATGCTTGTCCTCGGGCTTTAGCTTGTCGGCCACATTGCCTGAGACTAAGGTAGCAGCATTAGCAAGGAGGGTGTCTATGGTAGGCAATTATAGGGCCTGGGAAAAGGCCTGCTCCATGTTGTAGAAGTGCCTATCATTACTCCCAGGGTTGGGCAAAGGAGGTTGAGACCACTGGTTCTTGACCACTTCTAAGAAGAGGGGGGGGCTGGAACCTCCCCATCAGTATTGGGATTTATAAACATGGCTAGGTTGGGATCCCTGTGTTAGGACAGGAGCCCCGTGCCAATTTGAGTAGTCTTTTTGGCCTTATGCAGAAGAGGTTTCAAGGTCAGGGGAGGAAAGAGACCTGGAAATGCCGGGGGGGTCAGGAGGAACTGAGTCCTCATCTTCCGAGAACCCTAGTTCCGGATGGGCCACCTCCCCCAAGATAGAACCCTCACTGACTACCAAGGGGGAAGGAGGCCGAGGTAGATCCTGGCCCTCCTAGATGAAGACGGAGATCTGTGTCTGGGGGCAGAGTGAGGCCTTGCTACCCTTTGGAAGGGGCATTCCCTTTGGGAGAGGCCCGAAGCGATGCCTTTGGCTATAGCGGTGGAGATGAGTCTCCTGATGCTATCAGGCAGCAGCTCCAGATCCTCCAAATCCTCTCGGAAGAGGGCCCCCGGGGGGCAAGCTGGGCAGCCGGCAGGTAGTCCCGAGATGCCCCCTCTCCTGGATCCTCTCCCCTCTCCCTATATGATCTAGGGGATATGGGGGGCAGTGAAGGAGAAGCCACCTGTCTGCAAGGACTTGCAGGTGAAATAGAAGGGGAAGAAGGGCTGAAACCCCTGGGAGGTGAGCCAGAATGGTGAGAGCTGGGCCCTATTGGGGATCTGGATCTGCAGGGGGATTCAGGCCTAACCACTTGCGCTAGCCTCTCCGCCCTAGTCACCTGCTTTTCCAAGGACTTTTATCTCCTTGACTCATCCCTAGCAACTGCTCTGGAAGGGTGCTGGTCAGCTGTAGGCTTGGAGGCCGCTGCCCTGGGCCTGAGCCTGCCTTGGCCTTCGCCTGCCATTTCTCCTTGGGCCTGCATGGATTCAGGGGCTGTGGAGGCCATGCCTCACTCACGTGGTCTGTGCCTGGATTGACTGCAGCAAGCCTGCTGGCCTTGATGCGCAGCCACACTGCAGGTGCTGGCCAGAGTTTGACCCAAAATTCCCCCCTTCCCTCCAGTGCTGGTCCTTTAAAGTTGAAACCAGCTGCCAGGATCTGTGCTATCTTGGAACCAAGAACAGAAAGGAATCTCAATTTCAGATAACATAATTTGTTCAATTTCTTTTCTAGTACTTCACTATTTTTTCCATTTTTTGATTTTCTAACTGTACCCAAATGCAGAGTAAAGAACCATTGCAGTAAAAATAAATGTTCATAGCTATTTTAATAGACGCAAGTACATTGCCAGAATCTTGTTTATTTCAAATACAATCCCTATCTTAATCATATATATGCTATAGTAATGCCGGAAATGGGATCTATCTATCTGATGTTAATTTCTACACCCAATGAGCAGCAGAAATATCATGGTTTAAAAGCACTTCATAAAAATAGATCGGTTGAACAGGTGAAAACATCCAACGGGTTACAGCTTTCTTTTGAACATCACCCTGGAGGCAAACCTTAACATTTTCCCTTTTTGGCAGTTCACTCCCTTCTATCCAGGACATAGCATATAAGTTGCTTGAGCAGGCTCTGCAGTGTTGTTGGAACACTACACATCCTCTAATCCATCTGTTTTCCTTGTCACTCTCTGGGAGGAGGCTTCATGGTATCTGAAGAACATCCAGATTCAGTCAGTTTTGTTCCATACAGTATAAACCTTGTGAACTCTCAAGCTTCCTCTTTCCACTATGTAATCAAGATGGACAGTGGTTAATATTTTATATATAGTAATATATAGGTAGGTATATACATATATGTATATAGCATATCTATATGTGTGCTATGTATGTGTACATTTTTGAGAGCAGGCAATAGAAATTCATTTTTAATCTGTGCCAGTGTGCCCACAGTAAAAAATGACAATAAAGGTTATTCTATCTTTTTCCAAAGTCTGTTTAAGAATTTGATTCCCACCTAATTTTTCCTCCATCATATCAAGTATTTTCATTACTAAACTTATGATATATTCCTAATCAATTTGACTAGCTAAATATCTCTCACTGCAAGGAAACAAAAGTACCCAACAATGTATGGACATTTACTGAAGGCAGGAAGACTGTAATACAAATAATACCCTGATTTTATAGTACATCAAGCACACAATGTTTTATGTAGACTCCAAAGTCACCAAATATAAAGAAGCTTACTTCCTGAATACACATTTAAGACTGTATGGTGAGTCATTAGCTGAAAATAGTAATGAGAGATAAAGTCTTAATCCTAAAATAGAAATGTTACCCACTTAAATATCTGTCCACAACTGTTTTTCGCTTGTTAAAGAGAAGATCTGATCAAGAAAACCTATATAGTCACACTCGTACACACTTCTCTCCATCTTCTAAGAACTAAGGATAGTATATGCCACATTTTTCGGAGTATAAGATGCACCAACGTTTTGAAGAGGCAATTAAAAAAAGTAGGTAGGTAGATAGAGGGATAGAAAGGGAGAGAAAGGGAGAGAAATACAGTAGGTAGGGAGGGAGAGAGAGAGAGAGTTAGGTAGGTAGGTAAAGGGAGAGAGAGAGGAGAGAGAGAGAAATGGAGACAGCGAGAGAGAATGTTTAGGTAGGGTAGAGAAAGAGAGAGAGAAATACAGTAGATAGGTAGAGAGAGAGAGAGTAGTTAGGTAGGTAGGTAGGTAGGTAGGTAGGTAGGTAGGTAGGTAGGTAGATAAAGGGATAGAGAGAGAAAGAGGAAAAAATAGAGAGAGAAATACAGTAGGTAGGTAGGGAGAGTGTAGGTAGGTAGATAGAGGGATAGAGAGAAATAGAGAAATACAGTAGATAGGTAGGGAGAGAGAGTAGTTAGGTAGGTAGGTAGATAAAGGGATAGAGAGAGAGAGGAAAAAATAGAGAGAGAAATACAGTAGGTAGGTAGGGAGAGTGTAGGTAGGTAGGTAGAGGGATAGAGAGAAATATAGAGAGAGAAATACAGTATAGGTAGGGAGACAGAGAGTAGTTAGGTAGGTAGATAGGTAAGTAGGTAGATAAAGGGATAGAGAGAGAAATAGAGAGAGAAATACAGTAGGTAGGGAGGGAGAGAAACAGCGTGTGTAGATAGGTAGGTAGATGGATAAAGAGAAAGAAACAGAGATAGAGAGAAATACAGTAGCTACGTAGGTGTTTCTGCTGGCACTGCACTTGATTAATGTAATTGTCATCAATCAGTTAAAGAACTTTCCAAAAGGAAAAAAAGTTTTTGCACTCTGCAAACGTCCCAAAAATGGCCCGTTTTTCACAAAAACGTCCCCGTGGTTTTTTTCCCCAAAAAAAGGCATGAATAGCCTAGGGGAGAGTGCAGAATGCTCCGGGGAGGGGGCAAGAACGAGAAAAAACTGCCTGTTTTTTGTAAAAACGGGCCCGTTTTTTGTCAAAAAATTGCATGCATAGCCTTATGGAGGCTTATAGAATGCTGCTGGGGCTGAGGGGGCAAAAAACAGCCCGTTTTTTGTTCATGTCTGCCCTCTCCAGCCCCCACGAGCTCTCTGAAAGCCTCCATAAGGGTATAAGGGGCGGGGCTTCAGGAGGCAAAAAATGCTGCATTCGATGTATAAGACGCACCCAGATTTTCAGCCTCTTTTTTTGAGAAAAGGGTGCGTCTTATACTCCGAAAAATACGGTAAGTATATAAGATTATTTTTATTGTCCCTTTTTTTCTGTGAACACACTAGATAAATAGATAGATGAGATAAGATACATAGATAGACTGGCAGACAGATACCGTGTTTCCTTGAAAATAAGATCCAGTCTTATTTTCTTTTTGGCCCCAAAATAAGCACCAGGTCTTATTTTCAGAGGATGCATTACCTGTTTACCTGAGGACCACCACAGCCACACCTCCCATGCACTGACACCTGTCATGCTGCTCCTTGACTTCTGCAGCCACTTGTAACCGCTTGCAGCCAGATGTCATGTGACTCATCATGCTGGTGCTGTCACTCGTAGAATGCCAAATGATTTGTCATACTAGTGCCGCTTGGCTTGTCACGTCAATGCTGCTGCTCGCAGGGGACTGTGTGGCGTGTTATGCCATTGTGCACACAAGTGGCAGCACTAGTGTGATGAGCCTTGCAGCAGCACCGACACCACATAGCATCTGGCCACAAGCAGTTGCAGAAGAAGTTGGGCAGCAGTGTGACCGGGGTCGGAGCATGGGAGGCCTAGTTGTGGCTGTCCTAAGTTAAGTGGTTAACTTAACCCACCCACCCACCCCGGCTTGGTTTTTACACCTGCATCTCACTCCACCTTGTACAAACAGATGGTGGGTGGGGATTAACTAGGGCTTCTTTTGGGGGTAGGGCTTATATTATATATTAGGTATAGGCATGAAAATTGGGGTAAGGTTTGTTTTCAGGGTAGGTTTTATTTTTGGGAAAACACAGTAGATATAAACACATACTTGCACATATGTATACATATAAATATACATAAGCACACACAATCTCTCTCTCTGTGTCTGTCTGTGTGTGTGTGTGTGTGTGTGTGTGTGTGTCCATTTATAATACATGACAGAAAAAGGGTTTTAAAAGTTAACAAGGTTGAT
Organism: Thamnophis sirtalis; assembly: GCF_051295495.1. Classification (NCBI taxonomy): domain Eukaryota; kingdom Metazoa; phylum Chordata; class Lepidosauria; order Squamata; family Natricidae; genus Thamnophis; species Thamnophis sirtalis. The sequence continues at coordinate 53,781,807 of NW_028261390.1, read as the reverse complement.
ACCATATGGTACAACGCTATTACAAAATCTAGTTGTTCTGTTTTGGATACCATGAAGCCTTCTCCCAGAAGGAAGGAAACAAACAAACCAAAAAACAGTCATAAAGAAGATGTATAGTGTCTCAAACAATACTGCAGACCCTGGTCACACATCGCTTTTAAAAAGTTATTTATATGCTATGTCCTGGATAGAAGAAAGTGAACTTCCAATAATCTTTTCTGCTGTCCTCACCACTTTCTGCACAACCTTCCTGTCCAAACAGTAATACTTCTAAACCACAATAATACAACACAACAGGATGCTTTCAATGATCTCTCTGTAGAAAGTGGGAAAGATGGGGGAAGGAAGATGTGCTCTTCTCATGAGACACAGAAAATGCAGCTGCTGCACCTGTTTCACCAGTTTCACTGTTGAGTGTCCAAGCTAACCTGCTTGTCAGCTGCATATCCAGAAATTTGATACTACTAACCACCTCCACAGTTGCATAGTTAATACAGAGGTGTATGGCTATGTCTGCCTTTTCTGAAATTTATCTCTTTCGTTTTCCCTACATTTAAAATCAGTCTGTTTTTATTACACCAGTTCATCAAACCTTCTACCTCAAGGGTGTCAAACTCAAGGCCCACGGGCCGGATTTGGATCGCAATGAGGCCAAATCCGCCCCACATGGTCATCCTGGAAACTGTAAGGGTCCGCCCAGTCCCTGTCATCCCAGTGGGCATGGGCGCATTCAGGCCCAGTTCTCAGTCGCTGCATGCAGAGCAACTAGTCTGTGGGACTATGGTAAAAAAATAGTTCAGACCTTCCAATCTCACGAAATATTTTTTTCCGTGAGAAGTTGGAAGATCTGAACTATTTTTTTTACCATAGTCCCACAGACTACTTTAGTTGCTCTGCATGTGCGGCAGTGAAAGGAGCTGGAAAGTTTAATGAAGGGATGTGGCTACCCTGCATGGCGCAATGTATGTGTGAGGGTTTGGCCTGGCTGAAGGGCCCTCAGGTAAGCCTGGGCGGGGCAGGTCTTCACCCACTGCCTTGCTTCATTCTTCACTTCTTCTCCTTGCTTGCCACTGTAACCTGGCAGGAGGTGCCAGGTTACATGCACTGATGCGATGGTCACAAAGAGGGGGGGGGGCTGTAGTACGAAGCAAGGCAGAGTGGTGCAGAGCTTCCTCTCATCTTGCTTCATACTCCACCACCAGTGGTTCCTGTTCCCCGCGCCGCTGCTAGCAGCTTGGGTCCCCCTCCCTCTCTCTCTCTCTCTCTCACACACACACATGGATTGCGCTCTCTCTCTCCCTCTCTCCCCCATTTGCATGCAAGCATGCTCTGTAGGACGAGGTCTCATTAAATAGTTAAATGGAAAGTAGTTGAGGGGGAAGGGAGGAGCAGGAGGTCAGCAAACACTTTTTACACCAAGAATGAAAGTTTCTGAGTCCCTGACTCTGCAAAAGAGGATGGGTGCCTGAATCTGTGCAATGTTATAGCACTCAAGAGGAGCATCCATTCTTGGCATGAAAAGCATTCTCCAGCCAACTCTCCTCTCCCTTCCTCAAAGCAACCTGTGCTCAAGAACATATTAGTCCCAACTCGTATATACTGGGGCTTATCAGTGAGAAATTCAAAAATCTAGTTACACAAAGGGTTAATGTAGCCTAAAAGAACCAGTTTATCTTTTAAATGTTAAGGAATGATCATATGAAATGCCAAAGTAAAGTCAACAAAGAACATTCACATAAATATTTCTTTCCTCTAAGTGTGCCACGCTCAGATGGAGAATAGAGGAAATAACATCCTTTGTGGAATGATTTGGATGATAAGCAAACTGAATTGAGTCAAACACTGGAGGGAGGCTGGATACTTTAAAGTCAATCAGCCTTTCAAAACATTTCATAATGATAGACGTATGTGCAATCAGACGATAATCATTAACATAAATTAAAATTATTCTTCAGCAATGAATGTAGAGCAAAAGTTCCAACAAGGAAGTCCTGGCTGACATTTTCACACAAACAAAAAAGTAAGACATTTGGGAGTTGATTGCTTGGAAGGACACCACGCTAGATTTTCTATCTGCAAAAACAGCATTTATGAGTTGACCACTCAGAGGAAAAACCTGTTCCAAAAAATCCCACAGCATTCAATCTTCTTTTTAACACTGTAGGTGAAATGAGGCTGTTGGGAACAGCCTTTGTCTACCTTCATCAACTATGAAATTTGGCAGGAAGGAGAACAAGTCAGATAAACATTATGAGTCCACATCATTTTGCCCCCACTATTGATGGGTCAATTCTCTTTTCAGAATCTTTACGTTTTACCTGGCCTCAGAAGACCCTGAAAACATCAAGCTGATATTGCAGCTGGATAATAAGGACCCTCCCTGCCAAAGAAAAAAGCAAAGGAAAAAGACCTTAACCACAAAAGGGCACCTTTTTCCAACGTATCCCTTACACTCCTGTTTTGTTTTGTTTTTTGCCACAGTAAATTAACATAGCTCTCCTACACTCTCCAAAAGACAAAAATAGTGGATCCAACATCTACTAGGCTGTACTTTAGTAGCAAAGATTACTTACGATAACATTTCAAATGCACATAGCAATAGCAATAGCAGTAGACTTATATACCGCTTCATAGGCCTTTCAGGCCTCTCTAAGCGGTTTACAGAGAGTCAGCATATTGCCCCCAACAATCTGGGTCCTCATTTTACCCACCTCGGAAGGATGGAAGGCTGAGTCAACCCTGAGCCGGTGAGATTTGAACCGCTGAACTGCTGATCTAGCAGTAACATCCAATTAAGTGGCTAGACATAAAATACTTAAGCTATCCCCTAGCAAGAAAGCAGTCTTGCGCACTCAAGTCCAATGCCAAGAATATATTTCATAGCATTAGATGATTCTTTACCACTTGTTCCTGGGCAAAAGTAAAGCTAATTTTATATTGATATGCCCTTATCTAAGTTTCACATATAAAGCAGAAACCTATCCCAGAAAACAGATTAAGACCGAGATCTGAGCCTCCTTTTTCAAACTTGGATGCCTAAAATAGATCCCCCAAAATAACTTGGTGAGGTCTTTCATGAGCCAGAGGGAGGCAATGTGAACATGGTGAGGGCCAAATTCAGGCACCCTGAGACTCCAGCATACTCGTTATGGAGAAAGCATACAGGTCAAAAATCCTCTTTTGGACATCAAGGGGAAAGAGGTATCTTTGTCGGTCTTGGCATTCCTAATCCACCCTACCTCGGTGTAAAACTTAAGGACCATAGCTTGCTAAAACGAAACCACTTTTGGAAGATGCGGGTGGAGGAAGAAAGCCCTTTATGGAATGTTTGCGACCCAACAGAACAGAGGTTGGGGTGCAAATGGGGCTTTCTCCGCTCTTTCTTCTCCCCAATTTTTCTGCATACCCCCACCCCGTTTCCCACGGGGAAGAACCCAGGAAGCGCTCTGCACACATTAAGGTTTTTCTCCTCCTTTTCTGCACTCCCTTCCCAAGCTTTTCACAGGAATGAAATTCCAAAGAGGCACTCTGCACATGTCTAGGGGTCCGCGACGGAATCTCACCCGAGGGCGCGCGGCGCTGCTGTTGCTTGCGGTATCGGTCGCTCTCGTAGAAGCCCAGCGTTTCAGTATGGGGTGGAGATTGCCCATCGCCGCCGCTGGCGAAAGTGCTCTGTCGCGGCTGCCCGTCTTCCTCTGGCAGCAGTAGTGGCAAGGGTTCCGGCGGGGAGCCCCGGTGGGGTCCGGCCCCGCCACCGCCATTCCCGCCACCCGGAGCCGCCTCGGCCAGCCCCGCCATCTTCGCGCGCGCGACGGCGGCGGCCCCCGGCAGTGGAGGGAAGCAGCCGCCACCCCGGAGGACGTCATCTCCGCGCGACACAGACCGCACCAGCCGGGTCCATTTCTCCCGCGCGCGTGAGCAACGAACTCCCTGCGCCGCCATCTTGGCTGTGTTGGCCAGCCGACTGTTGCCCTGGTGACGCCCCGCCACTCGGGAGGTGGGGCCAGAAGTCTTAGGCAGCGTTCCCTGGACGCAGGAGAGAAGAGGAGGGTTTGAGGAGCGGGGTTCTGCTCGGGGGTTTTCAGCCTCGGCAACCTTAAAACCAGTGGATCGCAACTCCCAGAATTTCCCTGCGACCTGACAGGGAAATCTTGGGAGTTGAAATCTAGTCGTCTTAAATTTGATGATACTAAGAAACGCTGCATTAACCCGTTCCTTTGGGTTTTATCCAGCAGTTGTGTAATGAAACGGCTCCAGCGCCTTTGCCCAGTTGTTCCACCTGTTCCCCTCAGGATGTGCCTACACTTCTTCTCGTGCAGAGGTAGTAGTGGCAGCGGGAGGTTTCGCCCACCCGGCTGGACGCTTCTGCGCAAGCGTCACGTCTCAGCGCGAGCGAACTGGTAATAAAAAAAAATTGGAAACCCTCCACTGTTCTTGTGCCATATCCGTCATCGGATGTTGGCGATCATGTTGGCAGTCCTATTTTTGTCAACAGTCAGATGAAAAAGTGCTGCTGAGTTTTGTCCTCCAGTTAAAATCTTTTATTCCTACATTGCATTCTGAAGTCTGGAATGCAGTTTCAATGCCTAAATCCACAGGCGCTTTAAGAGGTGTGTCTTTATTGTAGCCTACAGCAGTGTTTCCCAACCTTGGCCACTTGAAGATGTCCGGACTTCAACTCCCAGCATTCCCCAGCCAGCGAATGCTGGCTGGGGAATTCTGGGAGTTGAAGTCCGGACATCTTCAAGTGGCCAAGGTTGAGAAACGCTGGCCTACAGGATTGGGCAGGCACAAAACACTTTGCCATCTAGGAATTGAAACGGCAGGACGGAGCTGGGAAAATAAAATGGCCCTCATTGAGATACCCTGGTACAAATCCATGGATTGGCTGTCTTTTGAAGACAGACCATCCCTGGGTTCAATATGTGGCTCAGGGCTAAACTTTGGAGTTGACTCCCTGAATTTGGCAGTTTGCTTGCAGATGGTTCATTATTCAACATTTTCAGTGAATGTGCTCCCTGCCTTTATGTTTTTGAACGTCCTTCCATTGGAATCATTTTTGACTTGAACCACCAAGGAGGAAAATACTCTTCACACTCAGTGATGGGATTCAAATATTTTTACTACTGGTTCCTGAAAGATAGTCCAGACAAGAAGCACTATCTATTTTATTCTGCTTTATTAATTGTGACAGAATGTCCTCCCCCTCCTTGTCAGCTCTCCAGCCCAAGAAATTAAGGATGGTGCCTTCTGAGATGTTTGCCATATCCCCATTCTTTCTGCAGGCTCAGCTGCAGCTTAATGAATTATTGCCCTGCCTATGGCCCTTCCCCATCTTCCAAGATCATTCCGTCCCTGTCCTACTGTCCTCATTTATCTGTACTCATTTCTCTTATTAATGTCCATGTTTATACTTATACCTATTATCTTGTACATGTTTGACAAACTAAATAAAATTAAAAAATAAAATAAAATTACTGGCGGGCTGGAGAAAGTGGAAAATAGGTTAGTCCCTGTATTTGGAAGGTTTTAATGTTGCCATGGGGAGAAAGGGCTTGGATCAGTGATGCGATTCAAGTAATTTAACAACTGGTTCTCCCTAATGACTGGCTGACTAGGCGTGGCTGGGGGGGATCATGTGACTGAGTGGGCATGGCCAGCTCACTCATGGCAAGATTGGGCGGTGCAGGCAGGCCAAAGCGGTGGTGGCGATGGCTAGAGCCTTCGTGCAGGAGCGAAGCGCCCCATTGCACAGCAACAGCATTTGCCTTCACCACAGTACATTTGTACTCAAGCAGCACTTCACTCCCATTACTTCGGGCTGCGTCCGTCACTGCATGAGAGAAGCGGCCGGGTCTGATTTTCTGGCGCCTCATCTCTTGCTGGGTCTCACTGCCTGACAGTCAGTGGTTTTTAAAAGATTTTTGCAGCAGGAAATGGCAAGCGACTACTTCCGGCCTTTGTTGGTGCAACTTGGCATGTCTCAGTCGCTTGGGGAGATGCATGACCTGCTCTCCATCCCGAGACACTGACTTGCTACATTCGCCATGGTCACCTCATGGTGTCAGCCCTGGAGCCATCTTTAATAGGAGTCTTCAGGGCTGCCACAAAATAGTGGTACCCATAACAGTGTCTCAAGGGGACATAGAAGCCATCATAGACACTGGCTGTACCAGGTGCCTGATTAGCCTCCCTACCATCCACAAACTAAGGCTGAACACAAAACACCTGGGGCACGCCATGCATTTCAAGCAAGTCAATGGGACAGTAATAGGTGGACCCCTGGCACTTTAGTCACTGAGCTCATGAAACTGGAAATTGGGACACCACTGGGAACTTAAATGCTTTGTGGAAGCTCTGAAGATGACAGAGTCACTGATCCTAAACCTCGCTTGGCTGGACAAATAGGGTCCAGTCATTATATGGGAAGATTGCTACTGAAGACTAAAAATTGGCATCACCCCACTGCCTCCACCCCCTTAGGCTGAAGCTCAACCACTTCAGTCCCCAAGCAACCCTGGTCAGGGGGAGGGGGGCACAGCTGCTGCAGATAGCCTGCCTGGCTTCCCCCAGCTGCCCAAATAATACAGGGACCTGGCAGACACATTCAGCAAACATAAATGTAACTTCCTCCCCCTCCACCGCCCCACCACTTGTGCAATAGAATTTGTGCCAGGAGCTACGCTGCCAAAACCCAAGATGTATTCCATGACCCCTAAAAGAGATGAGCGAATTAAGAAAGTACATCAACACTAATTTGATGAGGAGCTTCATCCAACCCGCCAAATCAAAAATGCTGTTCAAAGAAAAGAAGGATGGGGGTATGAGGCTCTGTATGGACTTCCATGGAATTAACACTGTGTGCGTGGAGAACACCTACACTCCCCCCCCCCCGCATGAAAGACAAGCTAAATCACCCAGCGAAAGGCAAAGTATTCAAGCTAGATCTGTGGGAAGCATATTACCAGGTGTGGATTAAGGAGGGACATGAATGGAAGACCACCTTTAACTGCCCATTAGGTAGTTTCCAGTTTAAGTCATGCCGTTTGGGCTTCGGGGACCCTCTGCTGTATTCATGCAGCTAATCAATAAGGTGCTGCATGAGCACCTGTACAAAGGTGTCCTAGTTTAGCTGGATGACATTCTCATATTCAGCGAGACACTCAAAGAACATATTAAACTAGTGTGGCAGGTTCTGAAAAAACTATCCGCGAAGCTCTATGCAAAGCTGTCCAAATGCAAGTTTCATAAGACTTCCCTAGACTACCTGGGCTATCGAGTGTCAAATGACGGAGTCGAGATGGACCCAGGAAAAGAAGAAACAGTACTTGATTGGCAAACTCCATGCAATTGCAAGCAACTCCAAAGCTTCCTGGGATTTGCAAACTTACACACAGTTCATTCCAGCTTTGCTGAAGTAGCTCTACCCCTGACAGAGCTGCTGAAAACATGACGGGCTGCTAGGAAACTGACCCCTGCTGTCCCTGGGAGGAAATTGCCATGGACTTTACAGTCAAACTCCGAGAAAGTGGAGGAAACACAGTCATTTGGCTGTGATTGGCCTATTCTCAAAGCAAGCCCACTTCACTGCCTGCTCAGGATTCCCCTCTGCCAGGAAATTGGCCAGAATGTTTTACAGCAAATATACCAGCTACACAGAGTGCCCCGCAGGGTCATCCCTGACAGAGGGGTTCAGTTCACTGCTAAGTTCTGGAGGGAGTTCGTGAAGTTCATCGGATCAACCCAGGGGCTTAGTTCCATCTTTCCATCCAAGCACTAACGGAGCCTGCAGGATGTGTGAATGCCATGATGGAGCAGTACCTGAGATGCTATGTGGACTATCAATAAGATAACTGGGCAGATTTGCTGTCTTTTGCAGAGGTGTCTTATAATAACACAGTGCACAGTAGCACCGGACTGACCCCCTTTCAGATACTAGCAGCATAGAATTTGTTTCCATGCCCGAGCTGCCATGAGAGTCGCCTTCATCCATGACCCTAGCCAAATGGATGGAATAGCTAAAGCTGGGTTGGGAGAATACTACACAAGCACTAGCTGAGATGGCAGACGCATACAAAAAACAGGTGGTTACAAATGGTAAGAGATATTGGACTGCACTATTTCTGGAAGGATACAGGATGATGAAATGAAATGTCACAATACAATTTAGTTAAATGTAGTTAAACTTTGAGTATTATGTATAAGATAAAGTAATAATAGTGATAGTCAAATAAATGATCAATAATGCTAATAAAACATTTATATATACTAGATTGATAATATAAAATTTTATATAAACTGTAAGTGAGGATGGAGATGATGTCGAAAAGACTTTTTATAAAAGATAAATAATTCTATATAGAATAGAATATAAAGATGTAATATCATTGGATGATTTCAGGATGATGTAATGAAATGCCATAATATAAATTTACTTCAAATTTAATATGCCTCATATAAAAAGGATGTGATAATAGCTATGCTTAATGGAAGTTTAACAATTATAATAATTTATATAAATGTATATTAGATTGATGATACTAAAAATGGAAAAAACATGGAATTGAATATTAGAGAATGTTATTAATGCTAAAATAATAGAATGGTTTAGAATAGAATACAAAAAATTCTTTATTATTGGATATATTGAAGATGATATAATGAATCATTATAATATAAATGGATACATATTTAGAATATCTTGTTTAAAATGGTGAAACAATAGCAGTAACGTGCAGTGAGGTTTATGGCTGGTAAGGCAAAAAGAAAGAAAGCGGCTTTTGCCCGCCCCGCCGCTATGCCCGAAATAGAGGTGGGACGCCTCTATGCCGGACATAGAAAGAAAGCGGCTTTTGCCCACCATGGCGGGGCGGGCAAAAGCCACTTTCTTTTGCCAAGAGGCTGCAGCCCGCCTGAGCTGCCCGACTCTGGGCAAAAGAAAGAAAGTGCCAGCCTGCCAGCAGAGGCAGGTAAAAGACCCGCCTGTGCTGGTGGGCTGCCCCGACACAGAGAAAGAAAGCTGGCGGGCTGACCTCCCTGCCTCTCCTACCCCCTTCCCTCTCTTCTCAAACAAACTCTCTCCCAAATTGAG